>NC_056727.1:727621495-727818995 GCF_019279795.1 Protopterus annectens | reverse complement strand
GCATCTACCGATGTACAGGATTACTGTATAAGTCAGTTTCTGCTGTCCTCCAGGTCTTTAACTTGTAGCAGGCAACTCCACAGCTAACCAGCAGAATCCTGCTTATTTGTGGCATATGTGTTCATTATGCATGTCAGTTATTGAACTGGTCTAGCCTTTAACTAACATTTAATTTAAGCAACATTGGAAAACCAGGTTGTACAGGATAAGCATAAGCAGAGGCAGATGCTTGAGAAGCTCATTTTACCAGGGACTCATTAAAATCAGAACCTAAGAAATGGTTTCCTATAACTGAGAAATGTAGAGCAAATGTTTGGTTAAGGACAAGAAAGACAAATGATCGATCATTTCAAATGATAATATGGTCACGTAAAGAAAAGCAATGAACTATGACAAAGAAGAACAGCATAAATGATGTGAGAAGCAGGACTGAAAATGGAAATGGGTTTCCTCTGGGTGTTCCGGTTTCCTCCCACATCCTAAAGACATGCTGTAGGTGGATTGGACACTCTAAATTGGCCCTAGGCATGAGTGTGTGCATGCGTGTGCCTTCTGTGGAAGGTTGGGTGCCAGGCTGGCAACTCGATACCATAAAACTCCACTGCCAATCATGAGCGGACAGGTGATCTGCTGTGGCAACCCCTAACCGGGAAAAGCTGAAAGAAGAAGAAGAATTGATAAGCAATTCCCACCTTTACCCTAAGAATGGTTACAATATGCATATGGTATAGGGCTATGCTGGCTTTACAGGAAGAGCAATCAGATATTATTAAAGTGCTCACAGCCATGCACATAGTAGTAAAAGAAATGTTGGTAGCATGCAGTGCCAGCTAGCAGCTGAATTGTAAAGAAAGACCAATGGCATGGGGATCTGCCAGTGTTTAAGCTGCAGCCATATTGTATGAGAAGTATGTGGCATGTGACCAAAGTTGACAAAGTGGGGTGGTCCAAGAATATATGAAATACCTCCCAAAACCTAAAACCTGCAGAGAAGAGTCAATGCTTTCCAAAGCACCTGACCACACCACACTTCAGATCATACTCTCCCCCAAATGTCACCCAGATTCACTTCATGGTTAATGAAATGAAAATAAAAGAAGAAAACCAGTAGCTGCCAACAACCATTAGTTATTCACTTAATAGTTTTGGTAACCAGCATTAAAACCATTTGTTTCAGTGAAGAAGAAACCAGATTCTGTTCTTATTCGGATGCGAGTACAGACATTAGTGTTTATGATATTATTTAAACTTTATTGATGAATCTAAACTTGAAGCAAAATGTTATAGGGCTTATAGTATTAGTCTATATTTAACCATCATAAACCCAACATTAACTCATTACAACCAAGTGACGCATCCAGGTGTTTCTGCACTTACATCCTACTGCTGCCTCTAGGTGTCAAATATCACTTGTTCTTATTAGCATCAACAATTCCAAAACCATGCTACATATAAAGTATTACAATATTTCATCTTAAATCCTAGACAATGGCAAACACAGCTGCAATGATCATATAGTATGTATATTGTGATATTGTATCAAGTCAGTGCAGCATAAGTCCTATTAAATCAGGATCCCTACAAATATGGAATTCTCTGAATGGTATCAATATTTGTACTTTTTATAAAACATACAATACATATATTATATTAGTGTTTAATGAAGTGTTGTTTGTTTTTCTTTTTAAAACTTAACATTTTATAAGCCTGTAAATCAGTAGAACAAGGTGATGGCATAAGCTGCTACATGATGGAATTAGCTGTTAGTAAATTCAAGAGAATCAAATGGCTCATTACTTTAAAATGAAGTAATATACAACTGCGATTTTGATTCACTTCATGGTTACGGAAATTAAAATTATCATTGAGAAAAGCTTCCCTTTCTTCTCAGATATGGTTGCTTAAATGCAAAATGTAGCATTTTGTTTGTAAAGTGTAGCATTTGGTGATATCCCATCTTTAAATGAACAAGGCACACAGTGAAAATGACAATGGATTTTATTCTCTTTTTGCATTATACCCACAAGCAAAATATCTGGTATCCTTTCTTACCTTTTCTGCCTTTCTGAATATGTATATTACTGTTAACAATCTAGTATAACATGTCTTCCTCCCTTAGGGAACTAAGGGCTGCTACATGATTGCAGTGCATGTTAACAATGCCTCCTCCATCAGTAACACAGCAGCTTTCTGTACAGGGCAACTGGTCTCAAAAAGCACTTTACATACTTTGACAGCTTTTCAGGATAACCTCCTTCTGTGTCAGCTACTAATCAGTTCAGAATATACTCCACCCAGTAATATGATACATCAACAAACAAAGGGACCAGATCTTTAAAACTCAGCAAAGATATGCCTTTGATCTAGAAGTAGGCCATTCTATAAAATCTTCACTATTTTGCAGGGCCTCTCTCAGGAATACAAACTACTAATTTTCCTCAGCAGGAAAATAGCTGATTCAAAAATGCAAACTAAACCCACAAACTTTTCAGGACACTCTACAGATGTGGAGCATGCTAGAAATGGACCTGTCTGCAACACATCTCAACAATCAACAACTATTCAAAAGGCTTCACTAGACCAAACCTTATCTCAGGAAATCACTCCATGCTATATTTAATAATCATAAATGAAACCCTCATAATAAACAACATCACAATTCCTTTCAACAATCAGTAATCACTGGCCCATTGCATTCTGCATCCTGGCTCCCATTAGAAAGCACCCACCTCAGCTTATTACATTCTCCATTAAAAAACAATAAAAAAAAAATCTTAGACGACACCTCTCTCAGCCACACAGTGAGATGATCTGTTACAGAATGACAACCCTTCCAGTGTGACAAATTACCAATAGAGCCTCCTCTTATCACTTTAAGATGAATTAAATTTGCAGAGTCACTAGGCTACTTAAGCCAATCAGCAAGAAATGTCTAACCAAAGACTCAAAAGCCTTGTATAAACTAAGGGATACTGTTTAGAAGGAATGAGGGAAAAAACATCACTCGCAACCGTATCATCTTCCTGTACAACCTTGCAAAAAAGACTTCAAGGCAGCATAAAGGTAGCACCTTTACCTCTACACAGAACAAGCTTTAGTACAACCAGAAGAGATTCTGGAAACTAGTCAACAACATAATAGGGTTTTGCCTCCTTTATAACCTCTTCATAAAGACATTAAAACACATCATCATATGACTTCCTAAAGGAATTTATTGACATCTTCTCTAAAAATACCAACTTATTTCCCACTTCAACAATTTCTCCTTTCCCTCAAAGTGTCATCACTTCCCCTTTCTATTTTAAAAAGATTAGTACCAAAGATATTTCAGACCTTCTAGACAAAATCCCTTCTGATGCCCTCCCAGGACCTGATGGACTTTTCCCCTAGTTTATCTCAATGTGCAAGGATTGCATACCCCCCCCCCCCACTGAAACATCTGTACAACTTATGCATCACCAAAAATGCAATGGCCTCTCAAAGAAAACTAGCCAGTGACAGACTAGTTCCCAAAACTAGAATCCATTTCTGCAAACAACTTCAGATCCATCTCCATTCTTCCCATCCCTTGGAAGATTCTTGAAAAATAATATATATCCAACTATCAGCCCACTTATAGACCTACAAAATAATATAGTACCATGACTGCTCTCTATACATTTACAAGTGACATTATATTTAACACAGTCAAATGCATTATAACAGGCACAGTCTTTCCAGATCTTACCAAAGGTTTCTGACTCCATTGATCATCCACTCCTTCTCAGTTGCCTTATTTTTGCCAGTATTAGTCCCCAAGCTACAAAATGTTTTAAAAATTTCCTGGAAAGATAATTCTTTAAGATTCAAATAAGCTCCTACTCCTCACCAACTGCATCCATCACATAGAGACTCCCACAAGGATGTATTCTTTCACTCATTCTATTCTCTTTCTCTCTCTTTGTGAACAACCTACCTGACAACCTCCACCTTATCAAAATAATATTATATGCAGATGACATGGCATTTTATAGATCTGATCTTTCTTCAGCTACCATTAGGCAATGGTTAGAAAAAGGCTGCCTTTCTTTAAGCAACTGACTAGACTAACAATGTAACCCTGAACACTAAAGAAACCAAGGCTATTCTCTTTGGTACTGCACAAAACTTTCCAAATTGCATTCTCTCTGGGCCATACCAACAGCCAAAATTCCACATTGAAAACCATACCCCTCTATAGAAACTGTGGCATCTGGTTAGACCCCCTCTTGTACTATATACAGATCAGTATATCTAAAGTTAACAAACTTCTCTTCTGAGCCACAGAACTTTCCTAGTTCTTCAATCCCACTCCTAGGTCATCCATTGGTAAAGGATTACTGCTTCCCCATCTGAAATATACATTCCCTCTATCCTCATCTGTCTCTCTAAAAAGAAATAATCAACCCTGCAACATGTCGCGAATTACATCTGTAGATTTATCACTCTCTTTCCAGAAAAGCAACACTATTACCTTACCCTATCAAAAGCAGCCAGATTGCCATATCCCAAAGAACTACCCTTCAACTAGGTATTCATTTATTCAAGCTTATCATTGCACAATGCTTCCCATTCTTCTCACAAAGGATCCAAAGGAGAGATTCCTACTATCATATAATCTTAGGTTTCCTCCTCCTTACTGACAATATCTACCAACTTAAAAATGCAGTGTTTCCCTACTCACTCCCAAACTAAACAATTGTGAACAGGACAGAAAATTTCAACAAACTGCACAATGAAGATGATAGCCTCTTTGATGAAGAAACAACCTAGAGGGTTCATCTTTACTTGTTGAGTCTCACTGTTGCAGTACTAGTCAAATGTAGGTTAAAGTAGATACTTTCTTCAGTGTTAATCTCAGAATAAATGCTGGGTATTCCAAAAATCATTTTAGAAGTCAAAGGGTATCTTGAAGGCTCTGTGATAGAGGAGCCTAGATTTTTCCTGCTGCCAAAGGTTCTTTTATCCCATTCTAAAGGGATCACACTTGTTGCCATTCTGACTTCCAAGGACTACAAGAAATAGGCAGCAGAAATGATATTAGCCGCACCATGCAAGATCTAAGTCTCAATGCTGGTTTCTTATAACTGTGCTGATAAAGATATTAGCTAGGAAAAATAAAACATTTATAACTTCTTTGATCTCTTCTGGTTAAATGGAATTTACTTTGTCACTTCAGCATTTCTCTTATCAAAATATAATCTCAAAAATTCTTCTTTACAGATCTCAGCATCTATACCGTATGATATTAATCACAGTAAAGACATAAATATTATATGGTAGAAACCATAGAATTGTAACTGACCTTTGGCAAATATCTGATTTCCAAAGAGGAAAGTCTTACATGTGTTAAAGTTACTATAGTCTTTGGGGAACATTTCTTTTTTATTTAAAGTCTTTTGATAGTTGTGGTAGAAAATGTAACTACAACTTGATTTTCAGCTACCTACTCATAGGTCTGTTGACCTTTTATTAGTTAGATAAGGATAATTTTCAACTTTACTTCATTTAGAAGTTTGACCCTACCAGGTTACCTATTCCTCCATTGTCTGATCATTTTAATATGACTTTTATATTTCCAAAAACTCTTTATTTTAATTTGACAGTGATTTGTTTGCTGGTATAGTAAGATAATTTATATTTTTAACACTGTCAGTCACCAGTAATACTTATCTGACTCATTTGTTATTTTTATCAGTATGCAGTTTTGTCACAGGCGCAAGATAATTAAAAAGGCTAAATTTTAATACAAAGTAAGAGTTAATCACAATGACCAGAAACTCAGCCTGTGGGTTTTCAGGCAAACATACTTACCTATGGTTCAGCAGATGCTGTACAAGGGAATCTGTGATAGTCATTATGATAAGCAGACATGCCTGATTATTGTGAGAAAATTTGTCTACGAATATTAAAACCCAAATGTTAGGTGTTACATTTAATGGCACTGTTTTATTTGATGTTTGGCTAAGCACTGTTTACAGGAACAGGGAAATTATTAAGAGCAACAGCAGTAAGAATATCTTGCAATTTTTCTACCACTCCAAATAACTTATCTGTCTTCTAGTACGTACCTGAAACAATGAAACCAGTCTAATATTCTCCTTCCTCTACATATGCCATATTTGTTAAATGCAATCCACCACGCACAAAAGATGCCAAATGAGAAAGCTATTTAAAATACCATTAGCATGGCATCTTATAGCATTTATATAATCAAACATGGACATGCACATAAGCACTATAATTATATTTTCATATGCAGTCTTGAGATAAAAGAATTAGAACATAGTTGTGATTGTTTAGAAATTATAAAGAGCTGTATTTTAGTTAATTAAGTTGTTGGTAAACGTTTTATGTCTCCATGCAAGATTGGTTGTTTTTGCCTTATTTTACTACAAGCTAGGCTGAGGTGGTTTTCTTAAGTTTTGAATAAATATGTTAAAGGATGTTTCCTTGCTATTGAGATAATTACAAGTTATTACATCCCTTGAATATAACCTTTACTGTATTATTCCAAAATAAAGCATGGTAATGCCATCAGTTGAGCTATTTTATATTCAAAGTTTATTTATTTATGTACATATATTTTAATGTACTTTTGAAGGTATAATTGTTCATAATACAAATTTGTTAATGTATTCTGTATCAAATTTTGCCTAACATCATTATTTATTAAACTGTAAATTGCCTACGGTTTTGTTTGGAATGTTTGAGGTCTAATTAAGACAAGATCACTACTTTTATTTATCAAGTTATATAAGGCAAATTTGTTCTAAATCTTGTAAAATCCTTAAAACATTGATTTCCATAATTTGTGCTGTGTACATTTCTTCTCACAGAGGAAATAAGACAAGTTTTAAAATATTTTCCCTCCTTTTGCCTTATGACTACCAGGTTTACCTCCATCAAGCAGTCATTTAGGTAGCCATCAATGTTTTTTTTTCCTGTAAACCCTAACCCCCTGCTGACCCTCAGTAGGTGACATAAGGTTTGGGTGTACAAAAAGTGAGTCAGTGTCAGGCCGCTCATCACTTCTGCAAGGGATGTAAACCTGCAGGAATACCCACTACTAGAAAGGCTCTATAGGTAGTTTCTCAGTTCTCCACTGAGGAAGTCATACATGAAAATGTGTCCCCAGTCATGTGAAACCCACACATTCCCCTCTGAAACTGATGGGTGGCCACATCTCCTTAATTTCTCACCCAGCCCACATGGCTTTTCTGTTGTTGGGCTACTATTTGAACCTCAGTTACCTCTGTCGCATACAGCTGACATCTATAATATTTTAAATATTTCAATATTGTTTATATACACACTGAAAATTGACCTAAATAAGCACCTATACATCCTGTTTAGGATCCTTTGAACACATATGTAGTACCCGAATGTTTGTTATTATGTTCAATAAACAACACAGACATTGGGGATGTTTTACTGGCTTCCATGTGGCATTTATTTTACCTGCATCTAGAAAGTGTATTACTGACATAGAACATTTTGTAGTTTGGCAAAAACATTTTATATATATATATATATATATATATATATATATATATAAATCCCATATACTACATTTCCTTTTTCTAGATATAAGACAATAAAACATACTTATTCTGTATACATTCAATGAGGTAGCATGCATTACGTAAAATGATAATTTAAAAAAAAATACTTGAAATGTTCTACTAATCATGTCTTGGGTTTTTACATTAGACACCCTGGGATTCAGAAACATGTTCACTATAATGGTGGTGAGCCACCTGCTGAATACTAATTAATATTGTGAAAATGCAGAGCTCAAGCAGTAGATAATTAGTTGCCCTGCCCATGGCCAGAGCAGAACCTATGCAGAAAGACTGACAGTCATAACGGTGTCTGCAGAATGCAATGAACACAAGTGTCAGACATAGCACATGCACATGCCTCAGTGCAAACACAAGTGCAAAGATGAAGTAAGACAAGAAAAGCAGCCGTTACTCTTACTGGGCCCACTGCACACTTTAAATCTATTTTTTGGGCCAGATGAAAGGATAGAAATGGAAGTGTAGGACATAAAGAAAGAAATAAAGAAAGAAAGAGGGGGAAGGAAGCAAAGGGGCATGCTCAAAGGAAAATAGCTATGATATGATTATGATGGGGGTTAATATAAGGATAATTGTTTGTAAGAAAGGTGCCCATTTTCTCTTTTCAATGAAGGAAAAGAGGGGGCTGTAGGGGATGGTGAAGATTCAAGTAGGTAGCAGGGTCAAACATAAACATATAACACAAACAAGACTGACAGAGTAAGTGTTGACACACTGAGCTAGGAGACAGACAGTGGAGTTAGAGACATCAGACAAACCAAGGAAAGACAATAATGATAAGGACGATCGGCCAAGAAAGAGATGGCCTCGCCTATATCAACTGAAGGGGGGGGGTCAGACACCACCCTGTGCTGTTTCACCACTGGGGCCTGGCTGTGATGGTGCTTCCACTGTCTGTTAGGGATGAGACTCTACCGGCTCCAAGAGGAGTCATTCAAGTCAGCCAATGCAGGCAGCCGTATCCCATCCACTATATCAGCCAGCTGCCTATGGATGATCAATGATCCACCCCTAAAAGAGCCATCAGTGGGATCAACAGCATTTCCAGATGGTGAAGTCCCACAAGGGGCAGGGAAGTAGGACACATCAGGCTCACTTTGGGAAGGCACCATAGAGACTGCCGTAGCTGACACTGCAGCAAATCTACTAGTCGGTGGGTCTCATCAGTGGGTGATGTGACTTCACATAACTAATGGCACTACCAGGGCAGCTGCTGTACAGAAACACAAAATAAAAGGAGAGAAATGGCACAACAGACTAAGCACAAATGAATAAATGAATGAATAAATAAAAAGAATAGTGACAAAGGGAGGGGAGAAACAGGGAGACATCTCATGAAATACAATATGAAGTGCTCATATATTTCAATGACTCTAAATGCAACCGTAGCATGAACATAATTGCAAAACCCTGCGAGAAGCACAGTCATCCAACAGTTTTGTTTTTATAAGGAATATGTTGCTATATGCTATAGTATGAGCTGGGGAAATATTTATTTATTTATGTACATATATTTGTTTACCACAATAATCCAGTTTGGCAGAACCCCTTTTCATTGGAGGCCCGAAGAGAAAATCTCTGCATGAATTTATACAAAACATGAAATAAGTTCTTACAATACAATTTTTAAATGGTTGCACAGTAGAAAATAAACAGAAAATTCAACAATTCATAAATACATATAAGCAGCACACCTTCAGCAAAATTTAAAAGTAACAACGACTGCATCTTACACAGCAAATTGAAAATGATTATAGACCAAAAGCAGAATATGACAGGTAGGAGCATGGATATAAAATAGCCAGGAGAGAAAAATGTAGTAATGAGAGAGAAAGCATAGAATATCAGCTGGGGTTAAAAGAAACAAATATCTGGAGTAGTTAATATAGGTCTAAATGAGAAGAAATAGTATTTTAGCCAGAGTGTACTACATATACTGCCTGGGAGTGTCAGATGCATTCCAGCTACTACACCTAAGAAGTCCTTTAACATCAAATCATTATGAGAGTATAAATGTCTCACTGGCTTTACAAGTATAGCTGTTAATATAACCCCGGCAGAGCCATATCTAGAAGTTACAGCTCTAGCGCAATTTTGGAACCTCACCCCCTCCCCATCAACTCTAAGCAAAAAGAAAAGTTTCTGAGATAAAGACAAAAAATAAGTTCTTTCCATTCTTTAAAATGTAGCCACCCACCTGTTACAAATGTAACAAGCAGCCTGCTAGAACTGAATACCACAAATGGAATGCTGAGTGCTTCAGCCCTGACTGCAGTACAAATGCAGTATCAGCATTCATTTCTGATTGTTGGAGCTACACTATACCGCACATTGAGCACTGGAGCTCTTCAGAGCAGACCACAAATGCAGTACTGATATTCAGAAACTGAATACTGGTACTTTCAATCAGGCCACCTGACACCCTGCCCCCTTCGCCCCACACTAGCTCTGCATCTGACCCCTGGCATATGTGCAAAGGCGTAAACTGAGATAATGGCATAACAATTTACCTATGTAATACTCCATAACTTCTAATCCATATGCAAGACAAACAGTTCATGCAACACACTATTCAGATATGCAGGCAATTGTATGAGAAATGAATCAGTTAAACAATAGTATAGAATTAATATAACTGCAATATGTCAAATGAGTAGTGTGCTCGTCCCTGCACCTCGAAAGGCAGTGCCTTCCCCACTGGAATAAGAAACTATTATTTGCAATAACCTCCCAAGATGTGGAAAAGTTAAGTAATCATTAGGATAAGGCCATATAGATATATGTAAGAAAACCATTTCTGCAACAGCTACAGAGAATACTTACAGTACAGCTCAGTGCCTACACCCTAACCTTATCTTCCCACCAGCTAAGAAGGTCTGGTTGACACCTTCACATGCCATTGTAATGGCTTTTGCACTGCTCATCAAAACAATATATACTTGTTTCTTCACTAACAACTCTGGCAGGACAGTGCCAGACATCAGGCTTATACTGGGGTTCTCATACAAGTCCTCAAGCAGTCACTCCCAGCGGTACCTGTGAAATCAGTACAGGAAGAGTTTTGACTCCTTAGAGCACCATCAAGGAACCTTCCAGAAACAATGCCATTGGAAACCATGGCCATACTTCACATCTCATACAAGAGAATCATAGGTGGCATCCCACAGTCATGCTTGTAACATGTTTCATCTGTTAGCAGGCAATGTAGGGCAATTCAGTGACAAGACCTTTGGCAAGGAGCGAAATGGTCTGTGTCAACAATAGGGACATGGAAATGAGACAGGAAGGTGTGAGAATGGTAGAGCATGTCTACTCTCTAGGCATGCAGTGAAGATTTCTATACATATCGTTCTTTAGCATCTCCATGGACTAAGTCTGTATAACAACTGTCCCTGCTTGTGTCATTGACCCATCCACACATGCACAGTGTGCACTGCAGGTGGTCATGAAGGTGCGTGACATCCTGAAAGCCTTCCAGTGTGACCATGCATCTAACTATAAACTGTAGACTCAGCAATTTGGAAACATTCATGAGGGAGGCCCTTATCTGCATAATCATCATGGTCAGAATTTACAAGATAAAAATTGCTAGAAGTCACATAGATCCTCATCCCGCTACAGAACAAAATGTGGAGCACAACTTGTGAAACTTGCTGCACCTGTGTGAAGTTTCTGGAAGATGAAATCAGCATTACTAACTGTGTGAAGTAAGTTCTAACTTTTGGTTATGTGAATCAGACACTTGCTTTTTTTTCAGCATGGGTATTGCTGTACTCCCAGGCTGTGCCATTGCTGCATATTGGAAAGTTTTAATATTCCAGGTCATGATGAGTTCATTGTTATGGCCTTAATTATGCAATCAACAACCTGTGTCTTGGATCCACATCCAGTGAGACTAGTTCTTACTAATTTAGATGTGATTGGCCTATTGATTTGTCAGATACTAACTTTGTCCTTGAGTCTTGGGTATTTCCATCAGCCTTGAAAGAGGCCATGGTTGGCCCTGCACTCAAAAATACCTACATTAAATCCCAGTATACTAGATAATTTCAGTTTCATCTGTAACTTTCCATCTCTAGGTAAGGTTATTGAAAAGGTTGTTTTCAAGCAACTTCACACCCAACACATATATATACGTGATTCATGGACCCTTTCCAGACTGGGTTCCTCATGATATTTTTCATCATTTAGATAGACAGTTCTTTCCACTTGCTCATTAGATTGAGGGTAATGTGGACCAGATGGTTTAAATGGATTTAAATGCCCACTTGTGTAAATCCTCTGAACATCTTGCTTTTGTATTATGGACTAGGCCATGGAAAGTATCATCATGGAACTCATAAACAAAGACATTGGTAATCTCCAAACTCTGGACCACACACCGTTCGTGTTTGTAAAAGGCAGAGCATGTCTCCTAAACCTAATAGACTTCTTTGAAGCAGTCACCAAAGCCGTAGATGAGAGTAAGGTGGTTCACACAGCCTATCTAGATCTTGCCAAGGCTTTTGATACCATACCCCACTCTGGAAGTATAGATAAACTCACTAAAATAGGTATAAATCCCAATGTCACAAGATGGGTTACCAACTGGCTCACTGACAGAACCCACACTGTGAAAGTAGCAGACTCCAAATCCGACTTCAGACCAGTGACAAGTGGAGTACCACAGGGTTCAGCCCTGGGTCCTCTCCTGTTTGCTATCTACTTCTCTGAAGTACAGGCTAACACAGAAAGTCTTTGGCTAACTACGTTCGCAGATGACTGCAAATTGGGAGCCATATTCAAAACTCCTAATGATGTGGACATCCTACAAAAGGGCCTCACTGAGACAGATGCCTGGTGTCAAAGTCATGGCCTCAAGCTCAATGCCAAAAAGTGCATTGTCATCCCCTTTGGTAAAAACTCTGTACCCATGTGAAAAATGTATCTTAATTCATGTGCTCTGCTCCTATGCCTGCTGGATCCAAAGTCTTCTTAAGACACACAGTCTTGCTGTGCTGTTTACTGCTGAATCAGAGACACATAGCTTTGCAGGACTCCATCTGTAGTCTGTTTAAAACACCAAGCCTTTTAAATTGCACACTGATAAAGAAATATATTTTGCAGCTATAAGCACAGTTACAGATAACTTATTTTATAATAAACCACATGTAGTCTGTCAGATTTGTAGCATATATTTACAAAGTTTTCCTTCATTACAGATATGAATGATGACTTCTACAAAATACCTCTCTCTGTCCTGCTCTCACATAACTGAATTACTACAATTGCTATATAGAGAGCTAGTCACACACATATTTCCTCTTGGTATATTTTTCTGGCCTTCTGTGGGAAGTCACATAATGTCTGTTTTTAGACTTTTCTATTGTCCTTTTGTGATTTAAGCACTTTTGCTGATGTGAGGATGCCATTCTGAAAGGAAACATCTGTATAAGCTGTTCCTATAGAAAAAACATCACGTATTGCTGAATGTATAAAAAAGGATGTCTGTTAATAGATATTTGTTCTGCAAACATGAGAAAATCATGTAATGCTTGTTTTCCAATATTGCTTTGTCAGGCATTTTCTTTTTGATGCTCTGAAGAGAAGCCTGTCTGTTATACATATAGTATGAATGCACATTTTAAACTCTATACATATATTCAAGCAAACTTTTTCTTTCAGCATATTTACAACAGAATTAATTTCAGCCTAATATTCATATCTAACAATTCCCTCTGTTTTTAAACATTAAGAAACAAAACCTTTAGTCTTTTTTTATACAAGTCAAAATGCAATTTTACACAGTTAATACAATGATATTAAGTATTACTACCAAAACTGAATGTATTTAACAACTTTTTTTAGACCATTCTGTGAAAATATTTTAATAGTTATGAGCTGTGTCTGCTTTAATTTTATTTTTTAACTTGATTAATTTATTCTTTGGCAATCACAGAATTTAATTTATGATTTAGAACTGTTTCATTAACTCTTTGCAACTGTTGAATTAACTATAAGAGACATGAACTATGTGCTTCTGTAAGCATTTATACACTACTGAAAATATACAGTTTCAATGTAATTTTAACCATAACATTGTGTTCATGTCTCTGAAATGCTCATTAACATCTTGGTAAAGTACTGAACTGGACTTAGATAATAAATATTTGAATGCAATTATTTCAGTATATTTAATACTTGAGGGTTTAAAAAAAACATGATTTATACACTAAAGAATGCTATGTACATATTAGTCCATTAGCTATATATGAGTACAATATTTTAATACAATTTTCCTCTAACTGGGGTAAAACCAGTGATATTACAACTTGACATAGGCAGTAGTCTACTTAACACTGAAAGTGTGATAAGAGACCTTTGGACACAGGTGGACAGTAGTCTCTCCTTTGATAATCACATCACCACAGTGGTCAGGAAATCCTTCTACGTGGCACACCTCATCACAAAAGGTTTCTCATTCAGAAAAAAAAGAGGTCATTGTTCCCCTCTACTCATCACTCATTAGACCCATTATAGAGTACAACGCCCCTTTTGGTATGTACCTCACAAGACATCTACAACAACTGGAAAGGCCGCAGAAATACCTCACAAAGAGGATTACTGGCCTCAAACAGATGCCCTGCGTAGACCGCCTCAATAAAAACTCCAGCTTTTCTCCGTTGCATATCACCTGCTCAGAGGCGATCTCTGCCTAACATACAAAGCTATGTCAAACCAGAGCTGTTGGACATGCTCCACTTAAAGAAATCCCAATCCCTCCGAGCTACATGCTCTATGGACCTAAACCTTGTCACTACAATAAACAGAACATACTGGAGGGATAGATTCCTGTCCCAGAGACTTCCCATACTCTGGAACAAACTACCTATCTATCTCAAACAAAGCTCCTCATTAGCACTCTTCAAGAAAAATCTTGATGATTGGATGGGAAATAGGAAATTCACCCTGGGGATCACTTCTGTGGCTCTGCTTGACAGGGGCACAGGAAAATAATTTTCTTGGGTGGCGAAAGCCAGGGTACCTTTTTGGCTAGGCTTATATAGGCCTTAGGGTCAATAGCCTAGTACCTACCTACCTATGAATCCATGAACCTATGAACTATTGTCAGTTATGATAATATCAGGTGTCTCCTATGTCAGGGTTATGAACTTTAATGCATTAATCATACTTCCACTTGATGAATATGCCAGTTTGTTTATTTAGAGCACCTGGAATAATAATCTAAACAAGTGAAATACATAGCATTCTTTAGCATTAAACAAGGCAGTGCCCACTCAGCTCTATGAACATCTTAGTAGTGGATATAATATCTTCTCATCCTTTGGATTGTTTTTAAAATATAAACTGTATAGGAAAAAACTCTGCACTATTTGTTCTATTTGAACTGACATTCCTTTTCATTATTTGTATGTCTTGCTCTTTCTTTACCCTTTATTGTTACCAGACTTATGACAATCACTTTTCTTCTCAGTTGGCTGTGAATTTCTACTGTTGTCAGCTCAAAATAAACCTTTAGTGAAAGGACAATAACATTCCTTACTGATGATTTTTGCTCATGCAAGCCTTTTATTGTCATCTCTTTCAACATCTGTATTTTTAAACCACTGTCAGGATACGCATGAAATTATTTGCTTTATTTTCTGTGCAACTGTGGTGTAATCCAAAGAATCAATAATTCTTCTGAGAATTACTTATGCTTCTCTGGTAAATATGCTACTGTCTGATAATATGTAGTTCCTTGCTTGATATATATTTTACTTTTAGATCATACCTCTGTAAACTAAGTAATGTCCATTGTAATCTCAATGGTGCCTCGTATGAAGACTTTGTAAATATGCTTTACAAAGGTTTAAATCTTTCTCCACATGAAGTATTTTACCAGAGAGATACTCATGAAATTACTCATATGAATACACTGTTGTTAAAGAGTATACTGCTTTTCTGCACCTGTATATGCAGTTGACTCATAGGCAACTGGTCTAATTTCTTGTACAATCACAACTCCTATACCATGCTGATTAGCATCTATTTGTAAGACAGCTGGCTTATTCTCACAGTGTCATAGGAAAGGTAGGGTGATCTTGGCTTCTGACCCTGACGCTGCACCTTAAGAAAACAATTGTCATTAAGTAATTATTATTGCTTATATACAGACAGCAAACTGTCTGCCTGTTTTTAAGTTGTTTACAAGCTGTCTACCTTTAAAAAAGAACAGCTTGGCAGGCAGTTTACTTGATGAAAAATTGCCTTGCGACTTCTCTGTGTTCACATCATTGTGCTTCAGTTTTGGTGCATCTCTAACTAGTATCCTGGGTATTTCAAAGATGGTTCTTGTTCACAGGTCTTCTCTCTGAAGAAGTATTTATAGATTAAAGTGTGAAACTGACTTGGACTTTGTAAGTGAATAAAGTGTGTCCTTGGAAGTAGTTCACTGCATTCATTTGTGTTTTTGTTTTGTTTTTTTTTTTTTGTTTGTTTGTTTTTGTCTTTTGGGTAAGATAATTTTATTGTAGGTTTACTGTTATGATGAATGTTGAAGAGATCTGTGAAACAAGTGTGTACTTTTTTAACTCCTGTGTTAATACTCTTTCACCTTCTTGCTCTCTGTATAGTTAATAAGCTTTCTTTTATTGGATATAATTACATACACTTTAGTTTCTCTAGAATAGGCAGAGCTACTTACCCTCCATGCTCATTCTTCATTGTGGGAAGAACTAGGAAGTCCATGCTTACTTATATCAGTATTTTGCAGTGGAAGACCTTCAGTTGTGTATGATCTGAGTACAGCTCTAGCAGCTTTACAATATAAAATTAAAAATAGATGAACTGAATAAAAGAAAAAAAACAAGTGTGATTCAGATATAAATACAGCCTACAAAGTAGGTCAGTGAATAGTTACTGTACTGAAGCCTGATAATTTTTTATGTGTAGATCCATAGGACTTCACCGAAGGTATATAAAGAGAATGCTGCATATTTCATTCCATTACAGAAATAATGACCATCATGCCGGATGCAAAGTCTTCTATGCATTTGATGCAAATCAGGGATTTTGACAAATAAAGATTATAGAGGAATGTTCTAAGCCATATGCATTTAATTTGTTTGTTTGGTACTTTATCATCACATAAAGTGTTTTGGAGAACTGTTGCATAAATAAACAAATAGCTAAATCAAATGAACAACACAATGATAGACTGAACGAGTTAGAAAAACTCTTAAGCAGAATGACTTCAAGTTAAGTAGGAATAAGTGTAAAATCAGGATTACATAACTAAGATGCATAGCTTGGACATGTATACTGAAAAAGTAAGAGCTATAGTACAGATGTAGGCTTCTGCAACAGTTGAGATTTATACACTTTATGGATGTCAGTAACAGTGGTGATACAAGTTATGGGTAGAGGTAAATGTGGGTATCACAAGGGTTGCCGATATAAGGGTCATCCAAGTATAACTGCAGACATAATGTCTGTCTTCTGATGGGAGTAGGTTTGCTGTGATGCAGGAAACATATTTTGGCCCAACTTGTCTTTTCATGTAAACATTAGTCGACACAATAAATAAATATGAGTGCTATTTATTGAAAGCATAATCAACCCACAATAATAAGATATATCTGCAAGATGACTATACTAATTCAGCAGGTTAGCAATACATGAAAAGAGAAAAATGAGAAGTGCTTTTGTACAGCTTTAATCAGGTCCTGGAGCAAACAGGAATGAGCAGACATATGGATCTGTGAAGATTTCAGTCTATGAACAAAATAAATGCATTCCTAAAGTTTTATTTAAAGGCAGATTTGGAAAGATTACTTTTTTATATTGTTATTACTCTACATGCTGTGTCACACTTTTTAAAGGGATTTGCAACACTTTTACCATGTGTATATGCTGCCTGGTGAGCCAGCCTTGATTGACATCACCTCTAGACAATCAGAATTGTGATTTCTGTGTATCTAAATATCAAGGATGAATTAATGCAAGCAGAAGCAACTTTAATAAAGTAGATTTGTAAAGATTACCACTTGTTGTATGTACTCTCCTACACCTTTGCTTCTTGATGGGGTAGCTTTGATTGATAGCAACTCTAACCAATCAGAACTACTGTTTCTGTTTACTTAAACACCTGTGAAGAGTGGACATATTGCTTCTTATGTAGATATGGAAGAATGGAAGAGCAAGATACAACATTTTGCTGAGCATTAACACATTCAATTACCACTAGAGTTGCTCTGTTTTGAAAAATTCAATACATTAAGCACATCGGAGAATATTTGTTATTGCATTTTGAACAATAACATTGTCCACTGCTCTAACACTTTAGGCTGTAGCTGACAAATGGGTGCAGATTGTAATTTGTGTAGTTCTGTTTTGTGCTCATTTTAGTCAACACAAATGGGTGACTAGAAAGGTATATACTATAAAACTGAATAGCTTAACTGTGTACTATTTAGTACCATTTCTGATTCTTTTCATACCTCTGGCTGTTGCTGATAGATGCACAATGAAATTTGCATAGTTAGCTGAATAATTCTGTTTAGTGTTCAATTCGTTTAGCTAAAAAAGTAAATTGAGTATTTCTGTTTTAACTCATTTATCAGAAGGGGCTGGTAGAAAGGCATATGCTAGCATTTGAGTAGTATATTTGTGCATTGCTTTTTTATTAATTTGTGCAGTAAATAGGGCTAATGTACCCATTCACCTAACATGGACACACTAAACTGTTACGAGTTAAAGACATATTAAAGCATACATTTCTAATTCAGTGTCACAGTTGTGGTATTTAAATATAAATTAATAATAATTTATCAAAATCTTTATAACAGTTCTAGACTTGAATAATTAATTGTGATATTGCAATGAGAAAGAGTAGATAATGAAAGATATTGCACATGCTATGGCAGTAATGCTATATGTACTGTTACTGAATTTGTGACTTCTTGGACTGAGGATATTCAATTATTCCTTGTATTAGGTGATGACAAGACAGCTGATATATTTATTAAAAAACACTCTCCTCAACCTAAGGTTAAGATGTCTACTAGAAACAGGAGAAAATATTATATGGAAAATAACAAATCTCCCTCTGACTGTAGTAAGCTAAGTTCAGTAGTTATGCCCAAAAAGTATACTATTAAGAATAAGGTTATTCAGAAAAAATATATAAGTTTTGTGAGTTCCAGCCCTGATAAGTTGAATAAAGATGTGGTATTGTATCCCGACAGCCTTTGTTTAGGAGGTACTGAATTAGATTCTGGGTAACTGTTACGGCTGCCAGCAGCAATGCATTTTAGTATGAACCCTGAAGCATCATAAACACTCATATCTGCATCAACATATATCTTGAATTGCATTACTCAAGAATTTAATT
Organism: Protopterus annectens; assembly: GCF_019279795.1. Taxonomy (NCBI): domain Eukaryota; kingdom Metazoa; phylum Chordata; order Ceratodontiformes; family Protopteridae; genus Protopterus; species Protopterus annectens. The sequence continues at coordinate 727,800,020 of NC_056727.1, read as the reverse complement.
CACAATCTATACATGATGAAACACCACTCTGTGAATATTATATACCATGAGTAACTCATGAAACCCCATCAGAATTTAAGGTCTGTGCACATGACAACACTGCAACAAATCATCCAGCAGTGCTCTGTCCTGAAATCATATTGCCAAGCTTAGCATGCAAAAAATGCCTAAGGCATAACAGTATTGAAGCAAACAGTGCAGATTGTCTAATCAAAAATATTTAAAAAAGAGCACAGGGTGGGTTCTGCTAGATACCAGACCTAGAAAAGTATAGAGGAAAAGTATGTGAAGACAACTTAAAATATATAAGTTATACTATATATCTAATACCCATACAAGGGTGGAGCAATAGACAGCAGAAACCAATACTAATGACATATATGACATCCATGTATTTGGTGATTCCTTGTTGAAACCTGTTTGTAGGAAGTTACGTGACTTAAATAAAATCAATGTCACTGTTTCATTGCAGAGTTGTTAGAGGGGAAGGCTAACTGCACACATGTAATCATACATAGTGGAACCAATGAACTAATATTTACCTTTAAGTGAAAAATGCTATCCTTGATATCATGGAAATTATTGAAAACAGAGATATTAAAATAATATTTAGTAAAATTATGCCATCACTGGTTTGACATGATTATCTGTACACCAAAGCTCACCAGTTTAACACCTGATTGATGTAACATTGTACATTTTATTCAATTTAAATTACCTATTGGTAAGAGTCTATAAAAGACCAGAAAATGTTTTCAGTAGATGGTATTCACCCAAGTCACAGTGGTAGTGGTGGGAAGATGGGATTTATAGCTACAGAAATGAAAGTTATTGTAAAACATTTTTAGGAAAATGCTAAATCCAAGAGATGACTATGGAAGAACGGGAAAAGAAAGCTCTAAAATTATTATGGAAGGATATTATTGCAATGCAAGAAGCCTTGTGAGTAAACATAATAAACTTCCTAGTTTAATAAAAAGAGAAGTATATGAGTGTTTTAGTTGAAGCAGGGAACTCACACTATATCATTTTTGATGAATATAACAAGCATGATTGTGTAAGTGAAAACTGAAAAGGAGGGAGAGTATTACTTTTACTTCCTGATTTCATTAACTTTAACATGATACTTATGATCAAAATATGGAAATAAGTGCAGTGGATATTTCAGAACTACTACATAAAGACAAAAAATGTTGTAAGATACAGAACTTCCTCAATGAGTAATGTAAATCATTTTGACTTTCTGACTGGCCAAGGCAAATTACTAGAATCTCAAAATGTATTGATAATTGGTGACTTAAATTATCCATATATAAATCATGAAAATTATTCCAGCAAGAGCTTTTGATATGGAGTTTTTTGGATTTATCATCTTTTCATAAGTCAGTTTGTCAAGTGTTAAACACAAAGTGAATATACACTGGCTATCCTTATTCTAATTCTAGTAATCTAATAATGTCTATGTAAGTCCCCCTTTAGGCAATTCAGAACATAATTTTTTGACATTTGAAATCCAGGATACTATAATACAATAGTGTAAACTGAAAAAGATATAAAATTATGATTTATTAAACAGTAACTTGGTATAAAAAAGATTGTCAGAAGTCTGTTCTGTAAAGGAAAGGGATTTCGGTTACTCAGTATGTCAGAATATCATTCTTAAGACTTAAGGTTTCTAAGTGTGAATCCAAAGCTAACAAGTATCCATTGTGGTAGACTACCAAATTCACAAGACAGTACAGAAAGAAGGACAGGTCTTTCTAACAATCCAAAACATTCCATCTTATAGTGATAAAGCTAAGTTAAATAGGATTTGCAAATATTTTTAAATTATGATAAAATGTGAAAAAAAAAAAAAAAAAACGCACACATTTGAAACAAAATAAGCAAAGGCTGCAACTAACAAAATGCTTTATTACAAGTACATAAATTCTGCAAGAAAAACCTTATACCATGCCAACTCAGTTATGGTCAATAATAAATTAATAACTGACCCAGATCACATCACCAGTGAATTTAACCACTACTTTACCACTAACAATTCTGCAAGTGGAAATCCCTTCATACCAAACTTCTGTTTTAAAATTGCTAGTAAATGTATAGTATATGTCTCAAAGTAACCATAGTCAGTAGAAAAAGCTATTAAGAAAATCAAATCCAATAGCACTGCTAGTCAAGATACAATCCCAGCTATTATTTTGAACAAACTGAGTACAATGCTGTATCAAATAATTTATAAAATGTTCACTATGTTGTTAATGACTGGAGCTGTTCTCAGTTTTTGAATACATTCAGCTATCATTGCAGTCCATAATAAGGGAAATATAGGCCAATCAGTTTGACATAATTACCATGACAGTGGATTATGGATTGAGAACAGGAATTCTTTACTTAAACATGTTTAAACCTTTTGATACTCTGCCTTATTCATTTTTAATCAATGCTGTGAGAACATATGATATAAGCACATATTTAACTGACTGGATCAATAACTGGCTTAAGGAAAGAGTACAGCCAGTCATAATTTATGGTGTCAACTCAGGGAAACATTCTGCTTTTATCTGGGCTCATTCAAAGATCAGTCTTAAGACCAGCTTTGTTTAACCTGTTTTTTTTTTTTTTTTTGGTAATTTCATTCCTACTAACAGTTGCTGCTGGATTTGCAAATACGCTGACAGTCGTAAAACCAGACTCACAATAACTGATGATTACGATTACCTCAGCATTAATAACTATGTCAAAGAAGTAGCAGGTTGGGCTCTTAATAATGGTTTACACCTCAGTTTGCCTTTCTATTACAATCCTTTAATTGCAGATGGCCATACTTTGGAGGAAGTTAATAAGTATAACAATCTACATATAACAATATATTATGCAGCTATAACTGGGCATTTACTTGAACTTACATAAAGTCTACTAAAAGGATTAGATTTGTCAGTGGGCTAAGCTACACCAAATATACCTCTTGGCAATCACAAGCAGGAACTATAATGTCAAATAAAATTAATATTAGCCTAATATTAGTCTATAAAGTATTCCATGATGAAATGTTACAAAAGTTTTAGTGCTTTTATCCTGACAGGTATTGAATGTTCTTTTATGACTGGTAGTCAGACTGAAAAATTTGACAAAGGGAATACCTTTTGATTTATGGGAGATTAAGTGAGGTTTACACTGTTTCATGTTTTTAGGTTAAGAATGCATATCTTTTTAATAACATTAATTTGGGCACATAATTATTTAATTGGTAACTGATGAAATTATTTAAGTCAATGTTTGTATGATGGATGTGCTCTGTTGAAGTCCTGTGAGTTTGGGGACAAAAGCGCTAAAACTTTTGTTCGATTTAATAAATGAGTTTGTTATAGACGTTTGTTCTTTTTTATTTTTGAGTAGCGGGTCACTTTTTTCTGATACTACATGAACCCATACTCCTAGATTCATGGAATCATAGGAAACAAAAAGCAACAGAGTCTTGCAACCATTTACACCTTATGAGCACCCACCCTTAGACCATACTGCCTCTCTCAAGGAGTGCAAGGCCAGTCAAGCCAGGGGTGTTTGTCAATAGCCAGCCAATCATCCAGATCCCATATGAAGGGAGATAGTGTATCACACCTCTTAATTTGTATTCCAGAGGTCAGTGGTGTGTTGCTCAGTGAACATTTCTCTCTGCTGAGTTTTATTATCAGCATGTGAAGAGTTAGATCCCTGCTTCTGATTATTTGTGCTACTGCTTGTTTATAAAGATATAAAGACTCCAGGACCAGTGATTAACAAATGGCATGGAATGCAATGCATAAATCTTCCATCAGGAGTCTGTAAGATATTGAATAAAGTGACAGTGCTTCTAGTCTTTTCTGGTTACTTCAGGTTTTTAAGACCTTGACTTCCTTTTTTAGAAACCTCTGGGATCTTTCTAGTTGTTTGATAGGTATAGTGAGGTGCAGCCCAAAGTGGGCATTGTATTCAATAATTGGTCTAATTGATGCCACTATAAGGGGACAATGACCTTTTTAGATCTGGGTGATATTCCTTTGGCAATTAGCTGCTTTAAGAAGAAGAAACTTTTGACTATTGTTACATTTTGATCAAAGGAGTGGGGAATTACCAACCAAAGTTCTACAGTCTCTAACAACTTTCTCATTTTGAAGTGAAGCACTGCCTATGCTGTACGCTGGGGGGAGGAGCTACCAAATATGACAATACTGCACTTTTTAGAATTTTGACCCTATTTTACTATACCAGGTATTTATGAGTATACATTCTTACTGAAGAGCTTGGGCATCAGAAAGAGACTTGACAATGATTCCCAGTTTGCAGTCATCTGAAAACTTAGTTAGACACATTGTTTAGTTCATGGTCTGGAGATCAGGAAGTAAAATGCCAAGCAAAAGAGATTCCAGTACTAAACCTAGTGTGATACCACTAGTCAATTTCATACTCTGTCATGAGATACCCGCACCTTGTGAATTCTTTTAGCCAATTGGCTACCCATCTTACAACACAGAGCTATATTTGTATTACATTGAGCTTAGCACTATGCTAGCATGGGGAATGGCATGCCTTGGCCAGGTCAAAGTATCAAATGTGGACAGCATGATTGCTGTCAACAGCCTGTGATGCCTGTTAAAAAAAAAAAAAAGTTAACCATACTGATTAGACAAAATGTACCCTTGGCAAAGTCAAAAACTACTGCAGGACTAATCTGGTGAAATATTTAATGTCATAGTTTATCTGGTCATTTGTAATATGTTCCATGGATTTGTACATGTGACTCATCATGCTAATGGACCTGTAATTCCCAGATTCACTGGTGGGGACACCCTTACAGAGGCATCACCACTGCTGTGTACCACATCACAGGGACAAAGCCTATGGCTAGGCTCAGGTTAAATTGTTTCAGGAGTTACTCTGCCAGAGGTTGTTTAATACTGTTTATTAAACAGCCAGCTATGTTATATTATTTGGTCCTAGGGAGGAAATATTTTTGGTCCTGGAAAGCACCTCTTGTATGTGTTCTTTTGTGATGATGGGGTTTGAGAGATTCAGGGGAAAGTGGGATTTGGATAGTCATCTCTGGGGTAAAAGTCATACTGAATTTGTTTGCTATGTTAGCAATGCCTACTGGGTCAGAGAAGGCACTGCCTTCATGAATGAGTTAGAACAATGTTCGGTGTTACTTTATACTTTTCTAAGATTGCTAAAGAAGGATTTGTAATTGTCCTTACCTTCAGATGTAAATGTATGTGCTGCTTTATAAGACCTAACAGTATTTTACACATTTTTCAGTCACATTTCTGATTTTATCCTGTATACAATGTTTTTTTGATCTGCTGTATACTTTAACATATTTTTTTATTTTATTTTAGATGTTATTTATGTTGGTGGACCACCATGGTGGTTTGTTTTTTAAATTTCCCATTATGTTTAGATATGGTTGGGACTGTCCATTCTACACATTTATCTAAGTGGGTATAGAATGCCTTTGTGAAGCTACCAGCTGCAGCAACATCTGGGGTGAAGTTATTATAAGTGAATTCTGAAACTTTGCCATAGCATTTGATGAGATTAGTGTGTTTGAAATCCTTGAATTCTAAGATATTGGTTTCATGGGGTTTACAGAGTTTGAAGGTGAACGTGACTAGCTGATGATCTGACTTAACCAAGGAAGGAAATTCTGATGGACAGTGTATGATGATGCAATATTGGTAAGGACCAGGTGAAGAATGTTATGTCTTCTAGCAGGTTCATTAACAATCTGATCCAGGGAGTTTGTTTTTATAAAATCTAACAACTTTTGTGTATGTACAACATTTGAGGTATAGTTACGCCATTAACTGAAGTATAGTTAACGTTTCCCAATACAGTGGATTACTTGTTTATGGGAAGTTCATCCAGTATGCCAAACAAATACCCAATGGATATAAAACTGGTAAAAACAAAGAAACACCACGACCAGCCGAGTACTTCTGAAGCGTTTTAATAAATATTCCACACACTAAGCACTTTCACCATCCATACATGGCTTCTTCAGAGTGAGTGGTAACAAATCAATAAACCCTTTTTATACACACATTGATTAATTATCCAATTTGCCAATTTAAAACACCTTCTTCTTAAAACAACATATACACATACAACCCCAACCTGCAAAATATAAAATAAATAAATATGTATATAAATATGCATATGAAAAACTATGCTATTATAATATCTAGAATTGTTGTGTGCCCTTAAGATGACTAAATAATGTTTGCCCTTTGCCTCAAAATGGGTCTTAGGGAAATAAAATCATTCAATCCAGGTGGCATAGAAGCATTCAACATAATCTGCCATTTATATTCTAAAACTTCCACCTTTAATTTTTCAACTCCCCCTCTTTCATTAAACAGCACCCTATCAATGACAAAAAATAAAAATCTTTTAAAATTAGTACACACAGTACTATGTGTATATAAAGCATTGTGGGAATCATGATTCTTAATAGCCCTAAGATGTTCACCTGTCCGATCTCTTAGTCTTCGAATGGTCTTACCTGTGTAGAATGCACTACAATTGGTACACATGGCTAAATAAACCACTTTTTGAGTGTGACAATTAACTCTACCTGGACATGGGATAGTCCTGTTGGATCCCTGTACACTAACATAAGGTTCATCATTAATGTATCTACAAATCCTGCAGGTCCCAAATCTGTTCATTTTAAAATAAAGGGTTTAAAAAAAAGGGTTTGTAGATACATCAATGATGGACCTTATGTTAGTGTACAGGGATACAACAGGACTATCCCATGTCCAGGTAGAGTTAATTGTAACACTCAAAAAGTGGTTTATTTAGCCACGTGTACCAATTGTAGTGCATTCTATGTAGGCAAGACCATTCGAAGACTAAGAGATCGGATAGGTGAACATCTTAGGGCTATTAAGAATCATGGTTCCCACAATGCTTTATATACACATAGTACGGTGTGTACTAATTTTAAGAGATTTTTATTTTTTGTCATTGATAGGGTGCTGTTTAATGAAAGAGGGGGAGATGAAAAATTAAAGGTGGAAGTTTTAGAATATAAATGGCAGATTATGTTGAATGCTTCTATGCCACCTGGATTGAATGATTTTATTTCCCTAAGACCCATTATGAGGCAAAGGGCAAACATTATTTAGTCATCTTAAGGGCACACAACAATTCTAGATATTTTATAATAGCATAGTTTTTCATATGCATATTTATATACATATTTATTTATTTTATATTTTGCGGGATGGGGTTGTATGTCTATATGTTGTTTTAAGAAGAAGGTGTTTTAAATTGGCAAATTGGATAATTAATCAATGTGTGTATAAAAAGGGTTTGTTGATTTGTTACCACTCACTCTGAAGAAGCCATATATGGATGGTGAAAGCGCTTAGTGTGTGGAATAGTTATTAAAATGCTTCGGAAGTACTTGGCTGGTCGTGGTGTTTCTTTGTTTTTACAAGTTCATCCAGTATATTTAGGAACGTTACTTGATTTTCTGGGTACATAATGTGTGTGTCCTGTAACACAATCTATAAAGTGATAGTTGATCCTGTTTAGTGTGATTTGGAATCAAATGAGTTCAGTTTGTGGGTCCCTGGGAATCTGTCTGGAAGCAATATGGTCCCCAACAAATTTATATAAATGCCACCACATTTGTCATCAGGTCTGAGGACATAGTAGGCAGAAAACTCAGGCATAGAGGGAGTACTTTCTAAACATTTAAAACAAGTTTTGGTAATTACACAGATATAGATGCATTCCAAAGGTAAGAGGACTTCAAGGTTGGTCACTTTGTTGAGACGTCTGGCAATGAGCCGATTTTTGGATTTGATATCTTAGTAATGGGATGTGCATTGACTAAATTCTACCTTAAAAGGTACCATGGAGAGCAGCAAAGGCTTTAACCAGTATACATTATCCTCGAAATGACAGGTGCAGATCATCATTTGCAAAGTAAGTAGAACTGTCAAATATCTCATCCCATGTTAACACATACTGGAGTCACCCAGAATGACACCAACTATTTAACCAATTTATGAAGCCAATTATTTTTTTAATTGTACCTAAGCATCATTCTTAGAGAAGAAAGAATTCTACTCAGGGTCAGAGTCTTTCCTGCATTTGTGGCATGGATGGAAAGTTCTAACATGTCTCTTTGCATCTCCCTTGGGGTTTTGCATTCCAAATCATTCAACCTTGGGTGGACCACTTTTAGGTGAAAGGGTCTTAAGGGCCATTGAGAAATCACACATCCTGGCATTTGAAAGGCAATTCACAGTCACGCAGTCTTTGTTCAACCTAGTGAGTGGGGAATCAGTGTGCCTGACGATAGTCACTGATCATCAAAACATTTTTAGAGTGGGTGAGCTGACATCAGCCATTCACTCTCACCTTCACCTGTTAATCCCAGAGAGAATCTATGTCATAGTCAGTACTTTATCCCTTACCACTGTGGAGCTAACTTTGGCTAGATCCAATTGTTTGATAGCTAAGAACACAGAGTCAATTGTTTCCTTGCCTGGATAATACCTCATCAGAACCAGATATCTCCAAATGATAAAGTAATATTCAACAACAACAATAAAGCAGTAGTTCTTGTTTCCTGGGATGACAGTAAACCTGAATACATCATTCAGTACTTCATCTCAAAGGATCTAGTTTGGGAGATCAAGTCTGCATTCACCTTCCATTTATCGCAGCACAACATTTGAGCAGTTCATACATTTACGAACCATAAGGCAGGCTCATGGTAGTGTATCAAGGATCTGGGGCTAATATCCTTCTGTATCCTGGTGATATGCAGTACTCCAGGTAAGAAAGGAATATTTAGTTTCAAAGCTTTTTTGAAGCAAACTATGAAAATTAGCCATGGGCTCACTGCAGGAACTAAACAGTTTCTTATGCTGGGTTTCACTTCAACTTTCTTTCTAGGAGTACCAGTCTCATTTGCATCACAGATTCTGATAAAAGATGATTTAATCTGTACTTGAAGAGCTCATGCAGTGCCTGTGCTGATCCAAAGTGTATGCCTTCTAACAGAATGCAATGTATGCATAAACGTAAAATAAGTGAAAGCAATAGCTTTGGGCATGAGGCCATTCAAACAAGTTATCAACCAGGCCACATTCAGATGCACACAGATGACTCTTGAATGGGGGAATGTACTCCTTTGTAAAAAGGAAAGAATCATTTGAGAATGGATGTTGGATTACAATTTACCCTTATAGGCAACTTACTTACCAGGTAAGCAAAACTTTCTTGCAGGCTCATCAAGCAAGTCTCTCTGATTCAGGAATGGCATCTGTACAGGTACATTTTTCTGCATAAAACTTCTACATGCTGATTCTCCATACAGATATGTTTGCTACATAAACCAGTGCTCAGACACTAAAGTTATGTCTCATGTAACATGTAGATCTAGCTTGGAGTATAGATGCCCTGTTTTTTTCCTGTTGGACTCAGAGTTTATAATGTGCCTTTCTATCCTTTCCTTTGATATTGATGTTGCGACTCAAGAGACCTGTTAAACTTATACTCACAGCACCAAAGTGGCTCTAAGACAATTAAGGATTGAGCTACTATGGTAAATTATGTTGTCTTCCATCATTCTTTCTTATATCAAAACAATTACTACTGCAGCGTGAACCCAAGCCTCTGGACCCTAAAAAAGTATTCATGAAAGAAGTGCTTATAATTTGGAAACCATTGACATTTTCGAGGAGGCAGAAACCCTTTCACTTGAAAGTAGCATCTGTAAGGTAGAGAAAATTGTGTCATGGGGGAGCTGATAAACCTATTGACTCACAATGTTGCCAAATTTCAAGACTGCTGGAATATATCATGTGTCATCACAAGATTGTTTTACTTTTCTTCTGCCAAAGTGCAATGTTCTGCAATCTTGCCTGTATTTCCTACTAACATGTAGTCCTTACAGAGCCTTTGTGAAAATATCTTCTTGAAAGGCTGCCTCTGCATTCCTCAAACATCATGAGATGCTCACCTTATGCTTCTGTTAAAGTAAACAACTCTAATTTTAGATGCAAAAAACAAACGGCTGCAGGCTAATTTTATGCTATCTGCATCTCTGCCACACAGAAATGTCACAGGAACCTGCATTTAAAGCTTTCCAAAAGTGATTTTTTTCATCTGATAGCCCCTCAGCATGTGTTCTTTTCTATTTGAAATTTAAAGCTTATGACAAAAAAATTGCATTGCTACCCTTAGACTTGGATGTCGATGTATAATTTTTAGAAAAATGGAGATGCCCAGGGAGACTGCAGCTGTGTTAGCTGATGATACAGGATTGCTTAATCTGTCTTCTTTTTCTGGCAAAAAAACGAGAACATTTTCTAGTCATTTAAATGATGTTACAGTAACTTACAGCAGAAAGAAACATGTAGAAATCAAGTATTTGATTGTGCCATCATTCTGGCTAGATTCCCTGCTTACTACGAAGCATCTGGGGCCTATAACACTCACAGAACTGCTGGAACTCAACATCCTAACCAAACAAGCTTCAAAGTACCTAAATCAAGGAATGGAAGGTTCTGGAACAATCAGGATGAGTCCCAAAAGGAAGAGATGAAACAGAACCAGGAAAAGAGGCTGCCGAGCTGGAATTACTACCAGATTGAAAACAAACCCTCACAGGCCTGCACTTCCCTCACTTCTGCTAGCAAATGTATGCGCATTAGACAACAAGATGGACTTTCTCAAACTACAGCTCACCACCACAAATGAGGTGAGAAATTCCTGTATGTTAATCTTTCAGATACTTGGTTAAATAACAGCATTAGTGACAGTGCTGTAAGCCTTGATGGTTTCACTTTGCTCAGAGCTGGTAGGAAGCTAAGGGAGGCAGAGTGCATTTTTATGAATGATAGCTGGTGCAAAATCTGTAACATTGTAAATGAACATTGCTCTGTAAATGTGGAATTTCTGATACTGAAATGCAGACCTTTTTATGTGCCCAGAGAACTAAATGGTGTCTATGTAGCAGCTGTGTATATACCACTGAGTGCTAACATCACTGAAGCACTGAATATACTGCATAATGCTATATGTGAGCTGCAATGCAAAAATTCTGACTGTGCATGTATGACAGCTGGTGACTTCAACAAAGTGGATCTCAGGGAGGTGTTACCCAATTACTACCAAACTGTGGATTTTCTCACAAGTGGAGCAAATACTCTGGATAAGGTTTAAACTAACATAAAAGGGGAATACAGAGCTGTACAACAACCAAACCTGGGTGGCTCTGATCACATGTCCATAAAACTAACACCAGCTTACAAATCTCTCTTGATCAAAGATAAGCTCACTGTGAAACAAATTAGGGTCTGGCATGTGTGGGCCATGGAAAGTCTCAGGGACTGCTTTGAAACTACAAACTGGGATGTCTTCAGGGAGGCAGCCACGGTGAACAATCTGGTGATCATAGATAAATATACTGAGACAAGTATGGCTTATATATCCAAATGCATGGAGGATGTAATGAACATCAAAAAATATTAAAGTAAGAGCCAACCAAAAACCATGGCTAAACAGCAAGGTGTACGAGTTGCTGAGGGCAAGAAACACTTTCAGGGCAAAGGATAAGAAGGGCCTAAGTCTGACAAGGGCTAATCTAAAAAAAGGTATCAAGGAGGCCAAGAGGGAGTATGGGAAGAGGATACAAGGATGCTTCGAGGATGCAAAAGACTCAAGGAGCCCGTGGCATGGTATTCAACAGCTAACTAACTACAAGACCAAGTCAGCTCAGTGCGATGATAGCACTGAACTTATGGTCAATCTAAACATATTTTAGGTCAGGTTTGAAGAGAAAAGCAACCTGGAGGCTGTAAAGCTTCTCAATGACCAAAAGGAGGCAATACTCAACTTTAGTACTGTGGATGTAAGGAACCAGCTGATAAAAGTAAACCCCAGGAACGCTGCTGGCCCTGATAACATTCTGGGGAAAGTTTTAAAAAGTTGTGCAGACCAACTGAGCATAGTCCTAATGGACATCTTCAAGACCTCGCTTGTCCAGGAAAAAGTACCAGCATGCTTTAAAGTTACCAACTTAATCCCTCTGCCCAAAAAAATCAAATGTAATAAAATGTTTCAAAATATTGGTTAAAAGACATTTGACTACATACTACTCCAAATCTTTGACCCACCGGGCAAGCAGATCAACTGCTGATGCTATTTCAGTGGCACTTCATCTCACATTGGAGCATCTTGAAGAGAAGAACAACTATGTCAGGCTGTTGTTCTTAGATTTCAGTTTTGCATTCAATATGGTGATTCCAATGCAACTTATAGAAAAGCTAATCAACTTTGGCATAAATAAAGGTCTGTGCAACTGGATCCTCAATTTCCTGACTGGAAGACCACAAAGGACCTGTGCTGATAACAACACTTCATGGAGTATTACAATCAATACCAGAGTACCCCAGGGTTGTGTGCTGACTCCTCTGCTGTTCACAGTCCTTACCCATGACTGCTCTGTGACAGCTAGCAACAACCACATTATCAAATTTGCAAATGGCACCACAGTGATGGGACTCATAAGTGCCAATGAAGAGAGTGGGTACAGGAATGAGGTCAACTCCCTGACTGAATGGTGCAATAACAACAATTTGAACCTGAATATCAATAAAACAAAAGAAATTATTATTGACTTCAGAAAGAGCTCTGCCATGCTCCTGCCCCTCAAGATGAATGGTGAAGAAGTGAAGAGAGTCCAAACATAAAGTTCCTGGGGGAACACATATCAGACGATCTTTCTTGGTGTACAAACACAGGTCAGCTAATTAAAAAAGCCCACCAGTGACTACACTTCCTAAGAAGGCTGAGGAAAAGCAAAGCTCTCTGTGAATGCTCTAAATACCTTCTACAGAGGCACCATCAAGAGCATTATCACCAGTAACTGCACTGTATGGTCCGGTAACAGCACAGTGGCCGAAAGGAAGAAGCTGCAAAGAATAATAAGAGCAGCAGAAAAGATTGTGGACACTGATCTTCCTACCTTACAGGAGCAGATGCACCGGAAGCTGTTGAAGACTTGGGGGCGGAGGGTGAAAGGGGCACTAAGTGATCTAAAAAGGGCACTTTTTAAAACTATTTACTACCACAACATAGGTTCACTTGAAGGACATTTTAAGCTTAGCCAGTTTCCTTTTGGTGCTTGAATTAACATTTCATGATTGGTCTTACCTATCCCATGGCTTATAATTGTATATCAGCCCTAGTGAGAATAAATGTGATCATACTATAGATAATTTGAGGGGACCCATGTAAGGGATGCAGCATTTAGAAACTGCCTCTGTCCATTAGTGGCATGAAGGGCAATCCTGGAGTACATTTTCTATTACCCATCCTTAGATCCAAGTTGCATTTGAATGTTGACAGGGATGAGCTTTGTTTTACTTGAATGGGTAGTCTGTTCTGGGACAGTGGTGGCCTCTGTGATATATATCCATCTCTCCACAACATTCAGTTTAGATACCTGGACTGAGTATTTCTGATGCCATTTGACTTGCTGACATTCAGTAGGTCCATCTGTATTAGGTCAGAGGATGCCTTGTATACCAGACATGCCACCTCTAAGCACTCTGTAGGATACTGAGTATAGTGATAAATCTTTGAGGTGGTCCATGCAAGACCTATTGTTTAGGACTTATATCCTTACTAAAACTGATTTTGACTAGATCAAGAGATGTTGCATGGGTCTGGACAGATACATGCCAAACTGGTCACTATTTTATTTTATTTCATTTTTTTATTTTACATTTGTTGACCGGGCTGGTCCAGATGGATATATGTCCATTTTCAGTGGAGGCCCGGGGAGAAAAGCTCCACAAGCAGCAAAAAAGCAAGAGCAATGGTATTTACAATAGACATTGGTATATTACAATGGTAATTACAGTAGACATTGGTACATTACAATGGTAATTACAATAGCCATTGTACATTACAATGGTAATTACAATAGACATTGGCACATTACAATGGTAATTACAATAGACATTGGTACATCACAATGGTAATTACAACAGACATTGGTACATTACAATGGTAATTACAATAGACATTGGTACATTACAATGGTAATTACAATAGACATTGGTACATCACAATGGTAATTACAATAGACATTGGTACATTACAATGGTATTTACAATAGACATTGGCACATCACAACGGTAATTACAATAGACGTTGGTACATCACAATGGTAATTACAATAGACATTGGTACATCACAATGGTAATTACAATAGACATTGGCACATTACAATGGTAATTACAATAGACATTGGTATATTACAATGGTAATTACAATAGACATTGGTACATTACAATGGTAATTACAACAGGCATTGGTACATCACAATGGTAATTACAATTGACATTGGCACATTACAATAGTAATTACAATAGACATTGGTACATTACAGTAGTAATTACAATAGATACTGGTACATTACAATGGTAATTACAATAGACATTGGTACATTACAGTGGTAATTACAATAGACATTGGTACATTACAATGGTATTTACAATAGAGATTGGTACATTACAATGGTAATTACAATAGACATTGGTACATTACAATGGTATTTACAATAGACATTGATACATCACAATGGTAATTACAATAGATATTGGTACATCACGATGGTATTTACAATAGACATTGGTACATCACAATGGTATTTACAATAGACATTGGTACATCACAATGGTAATTACAATAAACATTGCTACATTACAATGGTATTTACAATAGACATTGGTACATTACAATGGTATTTACAACAGACATTGGTAAATTACAATGGTAATAACAATAGAGATTGGTACATTACAATGGTAATTACAATAGACATTGGTACATTACAATGGTATTTACAAAAGACATTGGTACATTACAATGGTATTTACAATAGACATTGGTACATTACAATGGTATTTACAAAAGACATTGGTACATTACAATGGTATTTACAATAGACATTAATACATTACAATGGTATTTACAATAGACATTGGTACATTACAATGGTATTTACAACAGACATTGGTACATTACAATGGTAATTACAATAGACATTGGTACATTACAATGGTAATTACAATAGACATTGGTACATCAGAATGGTATTTACAATAGACATTGGTACATCACAATGATAATTACAATAGACATTGGTACATTACAATGGTAATTATAATAGATATTGGTAAATTACAATGGTAATTACAATAGACATTGGTACATTACAATGGTATTTACGACAGACATTGGTACATTGCAGTAGTATTTACAATAGACATTGGTACATTACAGTGGTAATTACAATATACATTGGTACATTACAGCAGTAATTACAATAGACATTGGTACATTACAATGATTAGTTACAGATTGCCTAAGTACAATTTAGCATTCCTGTAGGGAATACCTGATATGAACACACCTTTATGTAATTTATATTTAAGAGACACTATAGATTCTAAAGTCACACATAAGTTTCATGGAAAACAGTAGTGTTAATTGGTTTGGATATTCCTAGGCGAAGAACAAGGTTACACTTTTGCTATTCAGTCTAACAAGAGTACAGCATTTGATGTCATTTTTCTGTATATACATATTTACATGAGGAAAAAATCATCTGAAAGGTTCCACACAGTAATATTAGAGGGTTAGCACAAGATAATGCTCAAAGAGGGTTAGAGTCAGGGGTGTCGGGGAAAGCATAGGTGGTTAGTCTGGGTTAACACAGGGGCATAGCCAGAGTGATTTAAGGTAGGGTTTGAACTTGCTTTTAAATAGGTAAACTGAGGATAGGGAGGTTAGTTGACATGGGAGGCTGTTCCAGGTTTTACCTACTGTATTAGAGAACAGAGTATAACCAGCTGAATTATTGGATTTAGCTATGTGTACAAGTAGTTTGTTAGATGAGCATAGGGTTTTGAGATTTTTATAGGGGGTGATTAGGGAAGTAAGTATGGGTGTATTGTTAGGATGATGCAGGATCTTATGAGCTACAATTAGTTGTTAAAAAAGTATGAGTTGGCAATTCTAACCATTCTAGCTGATTTAGATTGCCACAGTGATGGCTTCCATAGGAGGGCCAGCTGGAAATCTGGCGATATTGTTGTAGGCGGAGGAGAGTTTGCTCAGATTGCTTTTGCTTATTTTGGTATGGATCGGGGAGGCATAGAGTAGGGTAGAGATAAGGTGGGTGTGGGCAATGGTGACCCTAGCTGGAGGAGTCAGAAAGGATTTGATTCCTGTAGAGTGAACCTAGTTTCTTATTGACTGTTTTTATGGTGCTGTTAATGTGTGGTTCATAAGACAGGTTATTATCTATTAGTACTCCAAGAAGTTTAGTGGTTTGCTCAGGAGCTATTATAGTACCATTATTTGAGGTGACAGTAAAGTTAAGTGGGGAGGTTTTGTGGGTGGGGGTGAATAGTAACATTTTAGTTTATTTATTTATTTACTTATTTTATTTATTTATTTAAATTTGTTGACCGGGAGTGTCCGACTGGATGTGGGTCCATTTTCAGCAGAGGCCCTGGGAGAAAAGCTCCACAGTAAAATAAACAGACAGTAGTTACATTGGATTACATAGTGATTAACAATTTAACATAGAAATTAATTACAACATATTTACAGATGAAGAACATAGTACATCAGTAGACAACTAGAATCTTTATCTGTGAAGTACATAACAGGCATTAACAAATGTAACAATGAGAAGTTCCTGCTGTATAATAAGTACTAGGCTTATGAGCATCTGAGCTTGCTATAATCAAGGTAGTTAGTGGAGTGAAAATAAAGGTAGTAGTTGGATGGGGTGGATGATATTAGAGTGGGAGTTGCAAGGGCATAGCCAGCATGTTTTTAGGTGTGCTTTTAGTAAGGTTTTGAAGTGGGTGCATGATGGTACGGAGGTAATTGTGGGTTTTTTGGGGGTTTAAAGACAAGACACCTATGTAGGAGTCAATTTTCAACTGTGCTAAGGGTCTTTCGGGTTAGTGACTGAAGTTCTGATGGGGAATTAGCAGAGCATATGAGTGTGGAGTCATCCGCGTATGAGATACAGACAGCTTGTGGAATAACTGAATGGAGGTCATTAGTAAAGATGGAGAAGAGTAAAGGGCCCAGAATGGATCCTTGAGGGACACCTAGGGTGACTGGGAGGGGGGAAGATAAGGAATTATCCCATAGTACAGCCTGTTGCCTATTATCTAAATTTACTTATTAATTATACAAAATGATTGACCTAATGAGGGCTTTGTAAAGGGGGACAATAACATCTCTAGAGCTAGTCAAAATCAATTTGTTTATAAGCTGTGCAATATAGAAAGACTTTATGACTCTGAGCACATGTTGTTCAAAAGTTAGGTCACTGTACACACAAGTTCCCAAATGCCAAACAACTGGGTCACTTCTCAGGGGGAATTGTCAATTTGGCAGTTCCCTTGAGTAGATGACTTCCCAAAGGATACAATAATGTATTTCTTGAAGTTTAGTTTCAATTCATGATCCTGGCACCAGTTATTGTTTGGGGCAAACCTTCCTGCATGATGGCTACGTCATTTGGGGATTCCATAACTGCTCCTAGCTTGCAGTCATCTCAAAATTAGCTGGCCAAAGCCCTTTGGTATTTCCTTCTACTTTTTAGATGTATATGCCAAACAGAAAAAATCTCAGCACTGAACCCTGGGGGATTCCATTGGTGACTGGTATCTTCCCCCATTTTGATCTTCTGCATCCTGTGAGCAAGCATACATGTATGCATTCTTTGATTCACCTTCCTGATTGTATTAACCTGGTTTGTATTAAATTATATTCCTTGTATAATACAGCACCACTTGTTAGAATATTGTTTTACATTTGTAGTTTGGAACAGTCTTCTAGTAAGCAATGAAATAAAATGTATGAACCGATAATGACTAAACTATCCATTTCAGAAAATTTCAACCATAAAAGGCCACTCAAACTTCTGTCATTATAATCCAGCAATATTAGTAAATATGCAAAATGTGTGCAGAAGTAAGTCATCTAAATAATTCCACATTAAAGGGATCTGTAACTAATGAAGAGGTTGCTGCTAGCAAACAACTTTATATTTCATTGTTTCGTCTACAAATAAAGTGCCTGTTGCCTTGAAAAATAAACTGCCTATGCTACATTAAAAAAAATGACAAGCTAGTAATTTTGTAATGGATAGCAAACTGATAACAGAAACATAGTTACTATATAACTCCTCCAAAGGAGGACATTCATAAGACTGCAGCATCCACTCCCTTTAAAGTACAACACAGTACAGTACTAGTGATCTATCTGCATACTGTAGGAGTAGAGCCCACAGCCGTCTACATCAAAAGCAAGTATACTACCTGTTACACTACCAACAACACAAACAACTTAGCATAAGTAGCACTAAACTTCTGTTCCCCTGAAGCTCTCAGTTCCTTGTAAAATCCACTTGACACTCAACTAAATCTCTCAACTTTGCAGCACAAGAAATCGGGAAAAAGTCAAAATGCATTGGGGGAGACAAAAGACCAAAAACCAGGGACACATTTTAAACATTGCTTGCATAATTTTGGAAAGTTGCTAGAATAAAATGCTGTGTTACCACCATGTGTTTCACTGCCAAGACTTGAACCCAGAACCCTGTGCACTACAGTCAGATCAATATACCCGTATGCCAAACCAGCAGTTTCCTAAAAGATAGTAAGACTGAAACTTAAATGGCTATTATTTAGTGAATTCAGTTCTCACTTCTCACCATAGCTCTCAACCTCATCAAAAAACCTGGACAAAGCCAATAATGGTGGAATACAGATTTCAGTTCTCACTTCTCACCATAGCTCTCAACCTCTTAGCACAAAAACCCGAACAAAGCCAATAATGGGAGAATACAGCCCAAAAATATGGACAAATTTCAAATACTGATCTTATAAACTTAGGAAATTGCTAGAATAAAAGATTTTGTGTTACCATTTATGTTACCGAATATGAAATCTCAAACGCCTGTCATTATTTAGTAAATTCAGTCCTTCACTGATTTGCCAACAAAAAATGCTGAAAACCACAGATTTTATGAGGAATAGAACATAAATATGAGGCATAAATCTAGAAAGCTTTCACAAGTGGTGGTGGGTAGGGATTCTAGGCTGCTGTTACCTGTACTCAAGGTACAGGGTTTGAGCCTGAGTACTTTCTCTAGCCTCCAGGTATAGTCACCTGGGGCATTACACACACACACACACACACACACACACACACACACACACACACACACACACACACACACACACATACACACCCACACACACACAAAATCCTCTCACCTGACTGCACTTATACACACTCACTTCAAAAGTTCCTATTTTTTTCATTGACCTCAGTCACATCAACCACTACTCTGGAAGATTAATAATGTCCCCCATTAAGTAGACATTTTCCATCCCTGGTGAAAATTTAGCATTACTTACCCAGTCATCCAGGCTGACTTTAAAGAATGCTGTGGATGTACTCTGCTTCAAAGGCAAGGGCAGCATATTCCAGAAACAGGGTATACGATGGATTATATATCTCTCGTGCCTTATGGTAGTGTTGATATCGTAATATAGGATTAGGTCTCTAGAATGGCTGTTTGCTTTTCCACTGGTTCAGTTTAGGTGAAAGAGTTCAACGAGTGCCAAGTTGTTCATAGCATGGCAGACTAAGCAGAGATGGTCCAATAGCAGTTGATATGACTGAGTAGAGGGACATGGTTTTAGTCTATCACAGTAGCTAAAGTTATTGATACTCAGGATCTTTTTGGTGAGACAATATTGGGGTCTTCTCATGCTTAGCAAGATACATGCCAAAGGGAACATTATATTCAATGCTGGGGCTACTAAGCGATGAATAAAGTGGGACAATAACCACTATAAATGATAAGCAGTGCAAAGTAGGAGGATTTTCTAATCACTACAGAGAAGTGGTGGTTAAAGGGCTGGTGGTTATATTAGACTGCAAGACTGATCCATGGAGAAATCAGTCATTGTCAGATTCTGTACTACCAACTCCTTAGTTCACTAATAGTTATGACATCTATACTTTGATTATTCAAACACTACACTTTAAACAGTGCTTACATTGTTTTGTTGTATAATTAGATAAATATAGATATAGATATAGATAAAGATAGATATCTAATATATATATATATATATATATATATATATATATATATATATATATATATTACACATATATAGATTATTATATTAGATATATAGATTATTATATTACATATATATATATGTGTGTGTGTGTGTGTCTACATATGTGTACAGAATATATGATAATGCTTCTTTCACTTCAATATACTAGTAAATCTGAAAAGCTATAACTATGTTTAATTTTGCTGCACTCAGAGAAATCAAAACTATCAGTCAGCTTAGATGGCATTCAGAGATTAGTTGTATAATAATGTACACATTAAATATTCCAAAGAAGCAGCATTAAATGGCATGCAATGCTTCTAAAACAATGTGAATGTGGGTTGTGCCCTGTTAGTCTAGTGTTATGTAAATCACATAGCTTTAGCTGCTCTTAGATATTATGCAGACAAAGCCCTAAAAAGTCAGAAAAAAATAATCTGATGCTCACACTGTTGCCTTTACATAATTGTCACTAACCAAAAAAAATGCAACCTCTTTATATCAGACTCATTACAAATATATAAATTACTTCAATCAAATGCACAGCTGTCAGGTCTACCCATGTAATCTCATCAAGTTTGCATTCAGATACAGCTGCTTAAAATTAACAAGTATTAATTAAACTGTATATACAGGCATGGTGCTGGTCATCTGCAAAAAGCATAACTTTGAAGCATAATTAAGCAACCTGTTTTGCCAAAAAAGTAATAAAAAGAGCTTTATACTGAAATGGAAAGAAAGGCTGCTTTATTATGTGATGTTTAAAATGCATTTATATAATTAGCATAAACTGAGCCAAGGAGAGCCAAGGAGAAACTAACATTTTAAATGAAAGTATCCTCATCCGAATAGCTTGCCATGTCAGTGCTATATAAGTTTTGGCAGATGTTAATTAGAATGACAGAACACAAGACAATGACAGAGCTACATAATACACTGGAGTGCTAACCAAATTTTTATTTATTTTTTTATTTTACATTTGTTAACCGGGCTAGTCCAACTGGATACATGTCCATTTTCAGTGGAGGCCCGAGGAGAAAAGCTCCACTACATTCTACTAAAACAAGTTAAAAATATCACACGGTGCAGGAATACAAAGTTATACAATACTATAGAAACATACATTAAACCTGCTGCAAGTTATATATGCAATAGAGTTCAGTGTGAGGCTTAGCAGGGGACAAAAATTGAAATTCAAATACACAGCTAGGATAGTTTATTGCAGCATTGAAAGAAGTTGACAAAAATATAGATATATTTCTATTTAAAGAAAGAGTCACAGGGACACTTATGAAAAGGAAACTCAGGTGAGCTGGAATTGAGAAAAAGAAGTAAGGGGATGAAAGAAGCAGATGGCTGGAAGGGAAAGAAAACGGTTAGTCAGGGTTGTTACAGGAGCATAGCCAGTGATTGGAAAGGAAAAGTTTTAGTTTAGCTTTAAATAATGGGAGTGAAGTTGTGGTAGTGAGGTCTTGAGGTAGTTGGTTCCATATTTTGCCAACTGAGTTGGAGAATGTGGAGTCACCTGCTGAGTTATTTGATAGGGAAGTTTGAATCAGTATCTTGTTAGAAGAGCGTAGGTTCTTCAGATTTTTGTAGGGTTGTATAAGAGAGGAGAGCATAGGAGTGTTGTCAGGGTGATAAAGGGCTTTATGGGCGATAGTAAGTTGGTAAGATTGTATTAGGTAGGGTAGCTCTAGCCAGCCTAGTTTTTTAAGATTAAGACAATGATGAGTCCTATAAGGAGAATCTGTAGCAAATCTAGCAATGTTGTTGTATGATGAAGCTAGTTTGTTGAGGTTATACTTAGAAAGGTTAGTGTAAATGGGTGAAGCATATAGTAGGGTAGATATTAGATGTGATCTAGCTATGGTAGTTTTAGCTTTGGGAGTTAGGAAAGATTTGATTCTATAGAGAGAACCAAGTTTTCTGTTGGTAGCTTTTATTGTAGAGTTGATATGAGTGTCAAATTTTAGTTGATTGTCAATAGTAATACCCAAGAGTATAGTGGTTTGGCCTGGAGAGATGAGGGTACCATCATTGGATGTAAGTGTGAAGTTAATAGAAGGGGACATGTGTGTGGGTGCAAAGAGCAGAAGTTTGGTTTTCTTAGGGTTGAGGAGGAGACAATGATTAGAGAACCATTGCTCTATAGTAGTGAAGGTATTTTGTGTGAGAGTGTGCAGCTCAGTCTGTGTCGAGGCTGAGCAGATTATGGTTGTATCATCTGCAAATTGAATGCAAGTTGATTGAGGAGTGGCTAGATAAAGGTCATTTATAAAAATGGAGAATAGTAGAGGACCTAAGATAGAGCCCTGAGGGACCCCTATTGAAGTTGGGAGGAGATCAGAGAGATGGTTATCCCAGAGTACTGCCTGTTTACGGTTATCCAGATAGGATACGAACCAGCTTAAGGCATGACTGTCTAGAGAGAGGGATTTTAAATGATGGAGGAGAAGTTCATGATTGACCATATCAAAGGCTTTAGACAGGTCTACGAAGAATGCAGAAGAAGAAGTGTTATTGTTGCGGTTCGTGTTAATAGAGTCAATAAAGGATAGTAAGGCTGTGGTAGTACTATGGAATGGTCGAAACCCATGTTGACAATTAGCTAGGAGGTTGTGGCTTAGTAGGTGATTAAGTAACTGTTTGTGGATACATTTCTCCATTATTTTTGTGAGAGGAGATAGTAGTGCTATAGGGCGGAAGTTGGAATACTCAGTGGAGTCACCTCCTTTGAATAGAGGGATAATATGAGAGATTTTCCAGAGTGATGGAATAGTACCTTCTTTTATGGTTCTGTTGATCAGTATAGAGATGGGGTAGGCTACAGCTTTAGCTCCTACTTGGAGGTATTCTGCTGGTAATTTGTCAGCTGAGGTGATTGTGGGCTTTAGTTTTTGAAGCAAGGACAATATGTAAGAGGTCGGTATAGGTTTTAGGTGAAATGGAGGGGGAGGGGAGCTTAGGGTTTGTAGTTTGGAGGTATCAGGGCTTTGTTGTTTAGCTAGCTTTAATATGGCTGAAGTAAAGAAGGTATTAAAAGCATTAGCTGTTTGTAGTGGGTAGTCAGGGTTAGAGCCTAGTGGATTTGGTGTGGCAACTTTGCCAGGGGATAACAGCATGTTAATAGCGGACCAAAATTTATGTGGTTGGTTAAGGGATGAATGTTGAAGCTGTGTATAAAAGTTATTTTTATCTTGTAGAATGGCTTTTTTTGTCACATTTCTTTGTTGTCTAAAAGTGAGGTGATCAGTTACGTTTTTTGTGGTTCGCCATTTAGCCCAAGCTTTATTCCTGCTAAGGATTAGTATTTTAGTTTCTTTTGAGAGCCATTGGGCTGTTTTGGGTTTCATACGTATAGAACGCATTGGGGCATGGTGTTCTAGGATGTCTAGAAAAGTATTATTAAAGTAAGTAACAGCTTTATCTATAGGGAGAGATTTCAGGGGTGACCAGTTAACATGCATAAGTTCATTATGAAACAGATTGGGATCAAAATATTTTTTGCTACGGCATGTTCTGACTTGGATAGGGATAGCAACATTTGTTTTATGCCTGATAATATATGTTAGGGAGTGGTCACTGAGGTCATCTGGGAGAGTTCCTGTTGTATATTTTTGTTGTGGACTATTTGTTAATATCCAGTCAAGTATGGTTTCTTTATTATTAAGTTTGTTTATTCTTGTTGGGGAGTTAATGATTTGAGAGAAGCCATGTAGGTTAATGTGGGTGGTTGGGTTAGTATTTTTACATAAGTTCCAGTCAATATTAAAGTCTCCTAAAAGTATTGTTTCTTGTAGGAGGTTTAGTGAAAGCCAATTTAACAGGTTTTCTAGTATAACAGGATTTTTACCTGGGGGAAGATAAGTACAGATAATATTAATTGTTTTGTGAGGGTTGAGGTGAAGTTTTGCAATAATTATTTCGGCATTTATGTCAGATGGAAGGTTAAGATTTGCTTTACTTATTTGTAGTCCGGTTTTATAGAGGACAGCGACCCCATCACCTTTTTTGTTTAAACGGTCCTGTCTAAGGATGTTGTAGCCTGGGGGAGTAATTTCATTATCCTTTACTGTAGGTTTGAGCCAGGTTTCAGTTAGACAGAGAATGTCAAACTGTTGAACATCTAGAAGAGCATGAATTAGTGGTATTTTGTTACAAATGCTATGTATATTTAGTTGGGCAATAGATAGTGATTTAGGGGGTTTGGTTAATGGTGTTGGTTTTGTTCTAAATATGTGGCTATTAGAAGATTTTGGGGATGGGATAGGGCCAGGATTAGGGTGGATGTCTCCATCAATTAATGAGGTCATTAGTATCGGGTTGTAAAATTGAGGAGGTTTACAATGGTAGTTAACATGTTTTTTAAGGCTATGAATAAGGTATTTAATGTGAGAGAAATTTATTTCCATGACATTCAAGGTTTTATTCACAAGAATTCTTAAGAGCCTCAGCCTTGCCTGATTATTATTAAACTAAAACACTATTGAATATTCCTCTGTTATTTTATTACTATTATGCATCTTCTTGCAAAAAAATACAGTGTAACACAAATGATAAATACTGTTCTTAAATATGACAAGGAAACATTGCAAAAACTAACTGTAAAGAGATAGGAAATGTAATTTTACAAGATGGTCGCAACATTTATTGAAGGCTATTGGCGATGTAGAAAAGACTTTCTCTGCTGTTTAAATGGCACTACCGGAATCCCTCTCTGCTACTTAAACAGCACTACTGGAATCCCGCTCTGCTGCTTAAACGGCACTACCAGAATCCCTGTCTGCTGTTTAAATGGCACTACCTACCTTTGTGGAAGCCCTCTTTGCTCCTGAAATGGCTTGCTTGCTCTGAATCTAATAGCAATACCCTCTTCCTGGACACAACACGGCATCTCTGCTGATGATGTCAGCAGAAAGTTTAAACGAAAAGCACCGGGAAATCTGGAATATACCATTCCCTCAAAAGTGGGGGGGGGTGCCCCTTCCCCCTCGCTCTATGGTTCCGGCACCCATGTACATGAGCTCTTTGAAATGAGATGTAAAAAGAGGTCCCACAAAATACTGAGTGACACTTCTCATCCAGCTCATGGTTGATTCATTAAACTTGCTTCTGGTAGAAGGTTATGGAGTATCCACTGCTGGACCTCCAGATTCATGAACAGTTTTTATCCAACTGCAATAAGACATATTAATGCAGATATAAATATGTATGTATCAAAAGTATAATAGATTGTTACTCTCTCATTCTTTTTCTTTTTTTCCATACAGTAATTCTATTTATTTATCGCATACTAAAATTAATATATTCTCATTCAAGTGCAATTCCAATCACTTTCTTATGTGCAATGTCACCCAATCTCACCTCTGTGTATTATGTACTTTTCTTTTCATGTATTAGTCCTCTAGCAGTCAGTGTTGTCCAGTGTAAATAGTGTACAAGGATGTGTGTCAGCTACCTAGATATTTACTTTTGTACTATAGCTACTGTTTATTCTTTAATACCTATCATGTCTGCCTATCTGTGTATGTTTTCTCCTGTAAAAGAGCTGACACTCGAAATTTGGTTTAGGTAGCACTTGTGTTTCATAAATGACAATAAAGTTTATATGAATCTTTGAATCCTTGAATCAGATATTCTTTGTTGGAGAACATTTTTTTTAGAAGCAGTAACCTCTTCCTGAAAGATTTTTTTAATAACAATCTTTGATCTGCAGCAAATCATATTTTTGTCAAATAGTGACTCATCAGTTAGAGGAATCTAGACATCTAAAGGTATTTTTTCAGGAAACATGAATCTGACAGGTTCTCCAGTATGTCAAAATTGTGGCTGGACATTTTTAAAAGCAATTTATAAAGACAGAAGTGTTCTAAGAAGTAGCCAAATTCTCAAGCTTAAAGTAACCCTGCTGTCACTCAGAATAGGTCCACACCAATTATACCCATTCTTACAACAGTGTAAAGAAACAGCTATTACATACTGAGGGTGGTCACAGGGAACTAAATGTTATGTGAACAGAGTCATTAGTAAAACGAAACCTAATCAAACCAGTCTGTCTTATGAAAAACAGGCAGGGCCCCTTCACAAAACCAAATGGATATTCTAAAAGGAGCCTGCCCTGGTGGTAATGGAGAACATTAGACTGTGTGTAAGTCATGTTCAAGAATGCAGATGCCAGAATTAATTATGTCATTACAAGTTTACATTCATTAAGTTTTTTTTTTTAATTAATCCACTTAAAAAGTTAATAGAGCAACAAACAACGGTACAGGGTATTGCATCGACAAGTGTGAAGCTATAATGCTGACATTACTGACTGACTAATACTCAGTGATTTACCAGAAAATCAAAAATTTCACAAGGGACATAAAAATAGGAAGCAAAATCACAGGTGTTAAAAGTTAATAGAACAGATTTTGTATCAATGCACATTTTTGAAGGGTAGAGATGTATGATTTATAAGGGAAATGGCAAAAAAAAATTGATGTAACAAAATCATGGATGTTCATGTTAATACTGCTAGATTACCACATACAGTAACCTCTCTCTAACTCGTTGTTTTCCTTATTATGCCTACCTTTCTAGTCTAGGTATAATGGCAGTAAATTTAGTGTTAAAGAGCCATTGGGCCTAATTCCAAAAGACATGTACTCAGTGCGAGTGACTATTTACACTGAGAACAAGTCTATCAGAATCTGGCCCTTGGTGTAAGCCTATGTATAGCTAGACCTTACACAAAAGTAAGTCACTTACATTGCAAGCAAGTCTTTTGAAATCAGGACAGACTTACAACGAGAACAGCTGTTGGAATCTGGCCCATTATTGTATGTGGCAATTTAATGGGAGTCATGAGGTGTTTTTGGTAACAGGTTTAAAGAAGAAAGATACAGACTTTAAAGCTTTTTCAATACAGTGTTAAAGCTTTAGTGAATAAGTATAAAGGAAGGGGATAAAAACTGCAATAACAGAGAACACTGTGCTATCAACAAATTGAGGATGTTATGCCAGCAGCGTGCGGCTGTGAAACTGCACTACTATGTGACATGCTAAGCAGCACGCAAAGACACAAACCTGGTCCAGTGTTCTCCATTATTACCACTTACCCAAGATATTGGCCTTTGTTATGAAAGATTCACCAAACCACTAATAAACACCTTTGAGTTATGCCGCTCTAGGGTTGCTACCACTACTACAGCATGTTTTAAGAATGTCTGTGCTTTGGACATTTATGATGTTTTAACTTGTGCATCCAACCTCATACTCACTACATTTCTAAGCTAAATACCCATTCTAGAAACAGGGCTGGTATTAACTAGGAATTACTGCATGGGATTCTATGTCTGCTGTCCACCACCAAGGATCAGTCTTAGACCTCCCCTTTGGAATTTAACCACCTGTTCAAATGCTGCTGCTGCAAAGATTCACCTCAAAGTGAGGTACTATATTTGCTACAGTACAGTGCGCTCCTACCCCCCTCCTTTTTACACTTGGACTTTAGTTTGGTGATTATTCTTCATAACTGTCTGCCATAAGCTGTATATAGTTATTGTGCATTTTCTTTGGGAATTACCAGTTATTGCACTATGTATAAATATTAGTAATATGCTTCTAGCAAGAAGAATGGACTCTGGAAGGGGCTATGCTACCTTTTAATGAGCCAGCTGAATCTGGAGCATGTGAGCAAGAGAACATTACTCTTAATTAACAGAGTTTCTGACTGTTTGAAATAACAAGTTAGATGATGACAAATACCAGTGAGTAGAAATTCCAGTTTTATCATACTGCTGCAAAACTGTCTTCATTAAAGATCCACTGTCATTGTGAGAAACTCACAGATGTACTTTCACTCCCTGTTCTTTTACAACTGCCACAAAACCCTCAGGCAATAATATATATTTAATAATATCACTGGAACTATACACATACAATACTCCGAAAACAGGCAGTGTATATGTTTCTGTGTATAATCCCTGGCAGATCAGTGTATGGTCATAAGTACAAGTAGAAAGGCTGACTGACTCTGTCTTCAGCACTTACCATAAATTAATGCCACCAAAACTTAAGTCATAGGTTACTCCTTAAAAGAAGAGTGCGGGATTTGACTTCAAAATGTACTCTCTCCCCAGGTTTACCTTCTGCCATACAGGCCCCTGGCA
Organism: Protopterus annectens; assembly: GCF_019279795.1. Classification (NCBI taxonomy): domain Eukaryota; kingdom Metazoa; phylum Chordata; order Ceratodontiformes; family Protopteridae; genus Protopterus; species Protopterus annectens. The sequence goes on along the minus strand of NC_056727.1, from coordinate 727,771,618 downwards.
GCACAGGCAGACACCTTACACATGTGGCAGCCAGCCACTGCCATATCACTTCTGTGAATTAATGCAGAAAAACACCCAGCATTTATAAATACATAAAATGTTTTATGAACTTCTTCCTTCCATCATCTCATTTCCTTTTACCCTTCCCTGTCAATCAGCATTGCCAACTTCTGAAAAACATCAATGCCTTCTCAAGAACAGTATGACTTGCTTCTTTCTGAGACCATCAGGGCAAGAAGCAGGATATATGACTAAACACTCATTCACTGGTCTTGAAAAGAGAACAGTGGTTAGTTTTTCTGATATCTGTTCTTCCTGCTTGTGCAGCCATTCTTTCCGTATCCAATATCTGTGGTGAAGCTGAGATTAAGTTGTTACTAGACATAGCATGCATGTGTGGGAAGGGTAACAGGAAGGTATGGTTTTTAGGAAAAGGTTAAAAACAGCAGTAAGATACTACACTGACATACCTTGATCTCCTCACTGACCCCAAACATAGGTCAGAGTAAGTCCAGGGGAGAGTTGGATAGCCTGATAGACTTGGAGGATGAGGTGAGACACCAGTGATAGTGAATGATCCCCTGCAGGGTGCAATGCAGTGCCAAAAAAAAAGATTAGCATGTTGCCAAGAGTTCAGAATTCAGCAGCAAGAATCCTTACAGGTCCTCTAGTCCTGGCTACATTGCATCTATTCTTTAATCTCTGCAAAGGCTCCATGTCAAGAACCAATGTGTGTGTGTGTGTGTGTGTGTGTGTGTGTGTGTGTGTGTGTGTGTGTGTGTGTGTGTGTGTGTGTAGGTGTGTGTGAATGTGTGCGTGTCTGTGTGCCTGTGTGTGAGAGAGTGATGGAGTTTACAGCCCCTACATGATCAAGGTCATATATCCGTCTAGAGAAACCTTTTATATTCTACAGCCTTCATGGGTGCTCTGCTCAGCTTCTTCAGGACTGTTGGCAATCCACTGTTTTTTAAGACTGAGACCTCATTTAAGTCTGGATGCAGATTTTTTTCTTATTGTGCTCCTGACCTAAATGATTTGCTGCCATGATAGCATTGTTTTATTGTTTTTTGGGGGGCTTTTTTATCTGCAGGATCAGCCCAGTGTCCCTCCTTTCTTCCAGCATATTGACCAGTTTCCTCATCCAGCTGGCAGAGAAGCTTCCTACCCTTTTGTTTCAACGTAAAAGCAAGAGTTGGGTGTTAGGGGGTGGATCAATCTACAGACCCTGTGACTGTCCAATCCCCACCCCCATGGCAGCTCCATGAGCTCCACTATATTTACGTCAAGAAGCCTGCATGCCCAATCTTCTGATCATGCAGTGCTCTACTTGAAGTTGGATATGCTAGGATCTTCATGCTGTGGCAGCACACCTGCATTCCTACCTCACTCACCCAAGGATGGGTGAGCTGGTAATGGCTCCCTCAATCACATCCTATAGGTTCATAGGTTCATACAAGGCTATCTGCCCAAGGGCATTTATAAGCCTAGCCCATAGTTATGTGGCTTTCGCCACCCCTTTAGTTTGAATAAAACTATGCCTATTATTTTGCTGTGCCTCTGTCAAGCAGTGACACTGAAGTAATCCCTGGGGTGGATTGCCACCTATATGGTAGCTAGGGGTAACCTTGTTTTTCCCGAAGGGTATGACTATGCATTTCTTGGCGTTTAACTTTAGGCCATGGCTCTGGCACCAGTTATCCATTTCTGTGAGGCCCTTCTGAAGGATATCCGTGTCAGATGTGTTTTCGACTATGGCGCCCAGTTTGCAGTCATCTGCAAACTTTGTCAGCCATAACCCTCCTGTGTTTGCTTGTACTTCAGAAAAGTAGATGCCGAACAAGAGTGGACCCAGGACTGAGCCCTGTGGGACACCACTTGTGACAGGCTTTGAGTCTGACATGGCTCCAGCAACTCTGACCCTGTGGGTTCTGTCACTTAGCCAGTTTGCAACCCATCTTGTGATGTATAGGTTTACATTCAAGCTGATGAGTTTTTCGATGATACCTGAGTGGGGTATTGTGTCAAAGGCCTTTGCCAGGTCGAGGTAGGCTGTATGGATACTTCTTTTAGAAAACGTTTTGGCATCCTGCATCATATACCCCTTTGATTTTAGGTTTCATTGTTTGTTTGTTGTTTTTTATTCATTATATTTTATTATTGTAAAATGCCTAGATGTATAGATATATAAATAAAGTTTGATTTATTGATTGATTTAATACATTAACATTTACTCTCTAGGATTACTGGTGAGGATGCTTGAGATACACTGGTATTGGTTTGTTCAAAAAGTGATTTAGTGAACTTTTTTTAGTCAAATCCTTGTTATAACTGTGATGCCCCACCAATGCACCAGTAATCAAGGAACCTCAATCCTAACCACTAGCACCAGTGGGAGACATACATTGGGATGATGACAAGTTACACGCACAGTATTTCCAAATGCAGCTCTCTGCATCAACTGCAATTTCCCTTACTAAGAGCATACAGTGACCACAATCAGTCCGGGGCTGGTTTCTCCCTCTTTCTCCAGATCCTCAGTAAGACTCCCCACTGGCACAGCTACAGAGATGAGATCTCAGCTGAGTGACCAAGCCAAGATCTCCAGTAACCTCTCTGTCCAACCAGTGCTTCATGTCCCTTAAAAAGTGGCTGACACACACACTCTTTGAGGTTTGATTTATACACACACACACACACACACACACACACACACACACACACACACACACACGCGCACACACGCACACACACGCACACACACACACACACACACACACACACACACACACACACACACACACACACACGCACACACACACACACACACACACACACACACACACACCTAGGAAAGGCTGGCACAGGTTTATTAGCTATGCCCCCTTCTGGACTATAAGGTAGTTTCCCCTGCCACCAGTCACTCCTTATCAGCTACTTTACGGCCCTTATCAAAGGGTGTCCAATCTTACTGTGTAATGTTACTGTTAATACAAACAGTAGTTTGACCAAGAGCAGGGCTAATAGGAGTTGCCTACACAGTGTCACCAAATAAATATGCAAGTACTCTCAGAACTTAAATATCTCTAGACAGATCAGCCACAATGAAAAGTTTAAATATATTTAATAATAAATAAAAGAACAGAAAATACTCAGTACAAAATCACAGTAAATGTTTAAAACATTGCAGGACAGTCTCAAATAAATAAAGAAAACATATCTAAATCAAGTTTTGCTATATTCTTGACTATATCTAAGAGAATTACTATAGCCTAGTTAACTTACTTACAGAGCAAGGCAAATGTGTAATGAATGGATCTTGTCAGGTCCAAGACAGAACACAGAATGCAGAGTCTCTCTCAAAGAGTTCTGAAATTAATACCTCAGATACCCTACTGCTGGGATAGCTTGCAGAATGACATAATTTCTTGTCATCCTACTATACCCCAGGTAAACCCCCCAGTGATGAAAGCTAGCAGTATTTAGCATCCACCTGTGAAAATATATAGACAAGGGTTTTTCATCAGATCTGTGCAGCTGTTGGAAATCATAAAACAATGAAACACTTCCTCATCTCAAGCCTAGTAATTATTTCTCCTTCAAAACAACACAGAGAGCTCCCTAGTATAGACATCCTGTCTCTTGTTGTCATATAGTAATTTACTTTTAGCTATTTTTCTGAAGTTTTGCTGGAATGAAGTTAACCCCCTGTGTTCCAGTTTCCACTGTTAAAATATATACATTTAAACAGTTACAATACTGTATGTACATTTCTGTTCTCTTCCAGCAGGGCACACTGTGGATCCATTTTTAAGCTCAGTACTTTATAAAATATATTTTCAACACACATGTCAGAAGAACAGTTCTAATACATTTATAAGACAAGCATCTTACATGAAGCATGTTGACATTCACAAATGACACATAACCATTTATAAAATTCCAGATAGCTGTGCTGGCAGTATCTCCCTTTATTACACTTCTATATAAATAATGTTAATATTCACAAATGACAGAATTATTTACAAAATTCCAGATAGCTGGGCTGGCAGTATCTTCTTTCATGACATTTCTTTCCCCCTCAAAGACTCAAGGTAGTTTTTCAAGTGACACTTGAGAAACATTGCTTGCGAGGAAAGAGCCTATCTAGGAATACCTTATCCCATTCCCTGTCTTGAGATTCCAGCTGCCTTGGCATTGCTGACCCCAGTACAGTGCTGCACTATCATATCATATGCCTGCAACCCAAGACTCCACCATAGTAATTTGAGATTTTGCTGGCTGGCTTCCTGTAGCCATGAATCTCCCTCAGACTCCTCCTGCCTTCTACTGCAAATACATAGCACAAGGGCTTCCTTATCATGGTAAGGTTTCATCATGTTAACATGGTACAGTTTGTGCCCCTGCCTCCTGCCTAGCAGTTCTACCATGTAGTTAACATTACTGACCTTCCTTACCACTTTGAAGGGTCCCTCCCAAGCTGCCTGCAGCTTGTTGTGTCTTACAGGAATGAAAACCATAACCTGCTGCCCCACAGCATACTCTCTAGCTTGGGCATTCCTGTCATACCAGACCTTTTTCTGATGTTGAGCTTCTGCCAGGTTCTCCTGGGCCAAGCCCATGATTTCCCTGAGCCCCGTCCTGACATTTAGGACGTATTCCACAACAGACTCCTTGTGGGATTCACACTCACCCTCCCACTCATCATGAATCAAATCTAAAGGTCTCCCCATGCAATGTCCATACAGCAACTCAAAGGGTGAAAAACCTGTGATTCCTGGGGTACCTCATTGTAAGCAAACAACAGATGGGGCAAATATTTGTCCCGCTCCCTCTTAAACTGGCCTGCAAATACCTGTAGCATGGTCTTTAGTGTAGAGTTTAACCTCTCAACCAGACCATTAGTCTGGGGATGATAGGGGGTGGTCTTTAGGTGCTTCACCCCAGTGCTTCCACAGACAAGCCAGCAGGTCTGACATGAAATTGGCACCTCTGTCAGTCAGTATTTCTTTTGGGAAACCTAAACTGCTGAAAAGCTCTAACAAAGCATTTGCCATATTTTCTTCCTCATTGGAGGACAGAGACACCACCTTAGGGTATCTGGTACCATAATCTACTACCACTAGGATATATATCTTCCCTGTGGAACTTGAGGAACACAAAGGCTCCACAATATCCATAGCTACCATCTGAAATGGGTCCTCAGTCATGTGAAAAGGCATCAAAGGAGCTTTCACCTTGTCTTCTGCCTTGCCTACTTTTTGGCACTGCTCACAGGAAATCCCAGGCCAATAAAAGTTCTGCATAATATGTCTCGCTGTATGCTTTATGCCCATATAACATACAAAGGGAATATCAAGGGCTATGGCTAGAAGGGCCAGATGGTAGGTTCTGCGCACTACCAACTACTGTATTCTCTCAGCCTCTATCCCTCCCTCAGGGGTCCACTCTCTATACACTAACCATGTGTACCAGTATAAAGAATCCCCTTTTCCTTGACAATCAGGTGCCTTACTGGCTACCTCCCTCAGGCCTTGTAATGTAGGGTTTGACAGCTTAGCCTGTCTCAACTCTCTCTTTGTAACCATGCCCAGCTCCCCTTCCACAGGAAGTCTGGTATTCTCTGACAACTGTGCCTCACTGTCAGCCTGGGTACTACTACTCACCTCTACCCTTGCAGTCACTCTGCCCAAGGGAACATCAGTACCCATAAGCAGCTGTGACTCACCTTCACTCTCACTGCTACAGCGTAGCTCCCTCCCTGAAGTAGCCACTTCACCAGTCCTGGCTGAAAGTATGCAGTCTGTCTTGCCCCCCCCCCCCCCCCCAAGGCTACCAAACCCACATGCTTGTGTCTAAGCCTGAGTGCATGTAACTGCATGCATACAAGGTACTGCATTATCAAAATAATTCTCTATCAGGACATCTGCAGGGATATCCTCAAACACACCTACTTGCTTGCTTCCTTTTCCACTTTTCTGGTTAAGGTGAACCCTAGCCAAATGTATTTGGAATAGGGTCCCTCCTAAAGCTCTGACTGGAGTAGACTGCCCAAGCAAGTAGTGCTCCTCTTTAACCATTGCAGGCTTCATCATGGCTATGTTAGAGGGTGTGTCTCTCTTAGCAGTGGCCTGTTTCCCATCTACTAAGATAAGATATAACCTCTTATGGTAGTTTAGTACCCTTGTTGTCTCCAGACACCTTACCGCTGGCATTTTGTCATTCCCACTTACTGGCTCTCCCCCTTTTTGTTCCCCACCTTGCTTCCATGAACATCTATATGCTACATGGCCCCATTGGTTTAATTTAAAACATTTAACCCTTGGTCCTGGCCATGTACCTGAACTAGTGGCTTCCCCTGGTACTGGCAGACTCCATTGGGGCAGTTACATTCTCTATCTGCTAACCAGATTCTCATGTCCTCAGGCAAAGTGCTAAGGGCTTGTTCCCTCACCAAAAGGTCTGCCAGCCCTTCAAAAGTGGTGACCCAACACCTGCTCACCCATCAGTGAAAATAAGTGCTTAACTCAGCAATATATTCACACATACTTTCATCTTCCTTGTGTCTATGCCCACAACATTTTTTTCTTTAAGCTTCATGTGTTAACTTAAAACACTCTAATAAACAATTTTCAACAGTATTATAATTTAAACAATCAGTATCAGACAACTTAGAAATAGCATTTACAGCTTTATGATGGAGTAGGGGGGTCAGGAACCATACCCAGAGTCCTTGATCAGCATTATACTGTTTATATACTCTTTCAAACATATGAATAAAACCATCAAAATTATCACCCTCTGCAAATTGTGGAAGAAATTTACTGACTTTTATTGCTTCTGGGGTTCAGTTACTGCCCTCCCCATTATTTCCATGACCCTGGCAAAGAGTCAGCATCTCCTTTTCATGTTGCCTCTACCTCTCATTTTCTTCAGCTTCCAGATGTCTTAGTCTCTATACTGCTTCTAATTCCATTTGTTTCTCCTACTGCAGTCCCTCTGCTGTTGCTAGTTCCAAACATTTGGCCTCCAGCTCAAGTCTCTTTAACTCCAGACAGATTTTTAAGACATTGGGGAAAGGTTGAACTGTCCATTTTCTGAGAGTTGTACATCCCCAAGACCAGTTTATTTGTCCTCCTAATGGCTGGTCTGTGATGCAGCTGTGACTAAGGCTGAAATAATTTCTGCTTTCATCAGGTTGGCATGCTCCAGTCCTTTGGCTTGGCACATCTCAGCCAAATGGCCCCTTCTCAGCTTCCCATACCCCTCTGCTGACATCCTTGCCTGGTCTCCCTGACTAAGCTAACAAAAATAAATAAAAGTATTGTGATGTGAAACTCTGAATGTTTACTGTGTGGCTGATTGAGAGTACAAACACCTTCCTTAGTGACCACTGTTTACAGGCTACAGGAATTCAATATCCACACCACTGAATCCCAATATGTGATATCCCACCACTGCCAACCAATACATGTGACGACCCTCCACTGGACCTGTAATCAAGAAGCCTCAATCCTCACCACTAGCACCAGTGGGGGATGTACATTGGGAGGATGACAAGTTACACACACAGTATTTCCACATGCAGCTCTCTGCATCAACTGCAATTTCCCTTAAGAGCACACAGAGACCACAGTCAGTTCAGGGCTGGTTTCTCCCTCTTTCTCCAGATCCCCTATAAAACTCCCCACTGGCACATCTATAGAGTTGAGATCTCAACTGAGTGACCAAGCCAAGACCTCCAGCACCCTCTCTGTCCAACCAGTGCTTCGTGTCCCTGCCAAAGTAGCGCGCACACTCACACACACACACACACACACACACACACACACACACACACACACACACACACACACACACTGTTTGAGGTTGGATTTATATACACACACACACAGTTGGGTAAGGCTGGCACAGGTTTACTAGCTATGCCCCCTTCTGCCCAGACTATAATATAGTTTCCCCTGCCACCAGTCAGTCATTATCAGCTACTTTAAGGCCCTTAACAAAAGGTATCCAATCTTACTGTCTAAAGTTACTGTTAATACAAATGGTAGTTTGACCAAGAGCAAGACTATTTGGAGTGGCCTACACAGTGTCACCAAATAAATATGCAAGCACCCTCAGAACTTAAATATGTCTAGAAAGATCAGCCACAATGAAAGGTTTAAATATATTTAATAATAAATAATAAAAGAACAAGAAAATAGTATAAAATCACAGAACATCAGAGTTCAAAATTACAGGAAATATGTAAAACAGCATTGCAGGACAGTCTCAAATAAATAAAGAAAACATCTAAATTAAGCTCTGCTATATTTATGACTATATCTAAGATAATTACCCTAGTTAACTTACTTACAAATGTGTGGTGAATGGATCTTGTCCGGTCCAAGACAGAATACAGAATGCAGTGTCTCTCTCAAAGAGTTCTGAAATTAATATCTCAAATGTTACTGCTGGGATAGCTTCCAGAATGACATAATTTCTTGTCATCTGACTATCCCAGGTAAAAGCCCCACTGCTGAAAGTTAGCAGTATTTAGCATCCACATGTGAAAATACATAGACAAGGGCTTTTCCTCAGATCTGTGCAGCTGTTGGAAGTCATAAAACAATAAAACACTTCAACATCTCAAGCTTAGTAACTATTGCTCTTTCAAGACAACACAGAGAGCTCCCTAGTATAGACATCATGTCTCTTGTTGTCATAAAGTAATTTAATTTCAGCTATTTTATTGAAGTTTTGCTGGAATGAAGTTAACCACCTGTGTTCCAGTTTCCACTATTAAAATATATGCATTTAAACAGTTACAGTAGTGTATGTACATTTCTGTTCTCTTCCAGCAGGGCACACTGTGTATCCATTTTTATGCTCAGTACTCAGTATCTTTTCAACACACATCTGTACAAACCTAGTTTAATATATACATGACATACAGTTGTAGTACATTTGTAACACAAGCATCTTGCATGAAGCATGTTGACATTCACAAATCACACAACCTTTTACAAAATTCCAGACAGATGTGCTGACAGTATCTCCTTTTCTTACACTTCTGTATAAATCATGTTAATATTCAAAAATGACATATAAGTATTCACAAAATTCCAGATAGCTGGGCTGGCAGTATCTCCTTTCATGACAATACTCATAAAGTTTCACGAGTCGCATCTGACAGCTATAGTGATCCTGTGTACAGCCGTCACAGAGTTTACTAGCAAGTAAATAACAGAACTAGATCATCAAATTACTGAAAACTCATTTCACTGAATCTCATTTCACTGAACTAAACTTAGTATATATGGCACTGTGTAGAGTACTGTAAGGCAAGTAAAAGGTTTATGCCCTTTTTCCCACTGTAGTGCAATTCTGGAGTTAGTATGTATATATATATATATATATATATATATATATATATATATATATATATATATATATGTTTGGGGGGGTGTGAGAAGCACAGCCCCCACCTTGTTTGTTTTATATCACACCCCTAACTATATATACTAACTTCAGGATAACACTACAGTGGGGAAAAGGGCATATACCTTTTACTTGCCTTACAGTACTCTACACAGTGCCATATATAGTAACTGCAGTTCAGTGAAATGAGTTTTCAGTGAAGTGGTCAGGGTGAAATGAAATTCAGTGAAATGAGATTCAACTAAACAAAGTAGACCCGTCTAGTTTACCTCCCAGACCAATGGTTCCTATACTAGAGAGCTACTGCCCAAATTTTGAGGACATTCTGTAGCTACCTGTAAAAAGTTGCCCGGAATGAAATCATTCCTCATTGCACACACTCTTGTATCACATGTTCACTTTCCTTAATTCCTTTCTTTGATTATATCCTTTCACGTAATATTAGTAAAGACATATGTATCAGAAGCCCCAATTCAAAAAGAATGAAATTGTCCATGTGGCACGGAATTCAGATGCATGTACTGCACTGGTATATGATCTTATATATTCCAGTTAGGAAAAGCTGAAAGAAGAAGAAGTTAATAAGTCTTAAACTGTCTGCATAGCATACTCAGATTTGGTATGAGTCATCAGAAATGTATCCAGTCTGACTGAAAAACACTGATAAAAATAAGATGCTTCTCTAGGATTTACCAGACTGTCTGCCTCAAGGGCGGGTGTATTCCTTTTACTAACCTTGGTAAAGCAGTCAAGCTGTAACTGTGAAAATACTGGGTATAGGCTAATCGTGTCTTACTTTAGTATGAATTTATTTTCTGAATAAAAAATTCCTTAAATGTGAGGGCTATTACATTGCTACCAGGCACTGCATTTTCTAAAAACTGGCACAATCTTGGATTTAGTGAATGACAAAGAGATGCTCCCTATTACTAACTATTCATGGCCAATGGTGTTTTCTGATGTAGTGTATGCAACTGAATTACAGTCTTCCTTTGCAGAACTTTGTGAAATGAGAAATTATGTCATTGTAGATCATGAGACTGCATCCTGAATTGTTCATCTGTGCTACCATGACCTTTGAGATGGAATTGTGCATATGCAACAGAATCCATTTATTGTGGTAAAAAGTAGGGCAACTGTGAACAAAGATTTTCCTTTGTGCTAGGAATTCTGATGATGCAAAATAAGAGCAAAGGAGAGAGACTCTGCATAGTCTTTCAGAAAATTGCAAGGGTAATCAGCAGCCTTGTTCATGTATGTACTGTTTTTATGCCCCCCCCCCCCCCCAATGAAAGGGAAAGTGAGATGTTAATCCCTATCTTTCTGTGAATTTCAGAGTTGAAATAATAACAAACCCTTGTTTGCCTTTTGTATTTCTTTCTGGAGTGCATAAGTGCAGCAGTCTGCCTCCATTGCTCTTCCAGTTACTGTATTTATCTCCAATGATATCCTTGTTATCACTTCTGCTCCCTGCCCTTCTCCCCATTGCTTCCTCTTACCTTCGCAGTGATTTTATATGAGGGTGACAAATTCAATGGACATGAAAAAAAAAACAATGTAACTATCATGTTTTAGAGCCCTACATATCTATTTTTCTACAGTTGCTGTCAGGGTGTATATACTATGCACAGTTTCACCTTGTGGAGTGAGATCACACATACTCACTGGTGACATCAATGCAACATCATGACTCATTATAAGACATTAACACTCTAGTGCATTTGTCTATCACCTTCATTTCCAAAATTTGAGCATCACCCTCAAGCTAAACTTCAGAAGTGCAGTCCAGAGTAAAGAGAGATCATAAATCCGGTTACACTGAGACAGCACAATAACGTGCCACTGGACCTATTCCTTAATATGTTGCACTAAATACATTTTTACAAGTAGTGCTACGTTTCCAATAACACTGACTTTCAGCCTCTCCTCAAATTCTTTGCTTCCTTTTCCCCAGCTCTTTACAGTCTGTGAACTTGTGATAAATGTTTTTTGTTTTGTCTTCTGACCTTGGACTTCCTGCTTGCAATTGCCTAAGTGTTCATTTACTGGAAAGGTCAAATTGAAATGCAGAATATTAGCTGTGACTTGATCAAGACCTTACTGAGGTAGCAATCAGTCATTACTTCTGTTCTTTAGTTTCCTCCTTTATTGTTATATCTCAACAGATCCTGTGGACTATCAGTGACAGGAAATAATGCATACCTTATTTAGAACACCCTGAATACAGGATATGTCTTTTCATTTATACTTTGGACTTTTGTGGAACCATTCTGAGGCTACATTTTATCTGATTTTTTCCGATTATTTATTCCATACTGACAGATACCTCAACCTTCCAGGAAGTTACTACCTGAAAAAATATATGCAGCTAAAAGTGCAGTGTCACTTGATTACAATTTGCTCTAACTTTTGTAACGAATAACTTTATTTCTTAAATTCCATGCTCTGGAGTCAACACTCACTCAGTTTCTGAATCTGCTTTTCTTTTGTTTTGTTCAGTATCTTTTCTCTTTTTCTGTCTCGGCTTGAGCAGTGCTCCTGCACTTTACATCTACAGTGTCTCTGGAGCTTCTCCTTAGCCCCCCCCCCCCCAGCTCAGATACTTTGATTTAACTGTAAAATAGGTAATCTGTAATCAGTCCTGCTGTATATAACAAGTTAAGAGTTCTTAAAGTACTTTTCTATCTGCTTCATTTATGTCTTGAGTGTTTGCTGAATGCCTCCTATACTGCTTATAATTGCATGGTATATTTATTTATGCTGATTTTTCAATGCATTCTACAATTGTGCCTTACCTATGCTTTCAAAGTTGAATATATTGTGTGTTTCTGTCTTATGCAGTACTGAAAGTGTCCTGGAATATACCAGAATGCCATTTTAGTAACTTATTTTGTGTCTAAAACTGTGTTCAGGTTCTTCTGGTCTCTAGTACATAAGGAAAAAGAGAGTCTGTATTGCTGCCTGTTTTATTTTGCAATGGCCACATTTACTCACTTCTTAGTTCACAACTCAGAGGAATGAGGCTGGAGTCCATAGCTTGTTTTGACAGCCAAACAGCTGCCTAGGTCATACTGTAGAGGATTATGATCGAGTCTCTGATCCATCCATCCATCCATTCATCCATCCATCCATCCATCCATCCATCCATCCATCCTCAACCCCTTGTTTCCCATTTTGCACATTTATTTATTTTATTTATTTAACATTTGTTAACTGGGAAAGTCCAACTTGGAACAAAGCCAATTTTCAGTGGAGGCCCAGGGAGAAATGCTGCAGAAGCATGTCTTTCTAAAGGGGGTAACTAACTTTCACATGAGGTCGGGGTGTCACTTTCAATAGTGACAATCATCTTGAGCTAAGGTTTACACCTCCGGGTGGCTAGCCCTGCCGTAGTAGTTCATCCGTACCACACACACACACACACACACACACACACACACACACACACACACACACACACACACTCTCGCAACTAAGGCCAATTTAAAGTGTCCAATCCACCTACTCAATGTCTTTGAAATGTGGGGGGAAACCGGAGCACCCAGAGGAAACCCACGCGACTGCAGGGAGGATATGCAGACTACGCACAGAAGGCACTCCAGCTAAGCGTAACCTGCTTCTTATCTATTCAAGACATGAAAGCCAAGAAATTCACCTTGAGAGTAGTGAATCTTGACATCCATGTCCAAAACATACAATATTATGTTATGACCAGAAATCCAGTCATAATTCTTTGCAGTTCATGAAGATTTATCTGCTTCATATACTATTAGTAGCAGAAAAAAAGTGTAAAATGCTGTGCCTTTTTAGAAAGCCTGTAAAGCAGTTTGGAAGCGCTATCAAACTCACAGCAAGAAACATTCTCACATATTCTATGTCTAAGGGAAGCAGATGGTTCCTAAATATGTTTTCAGTGGCTGCAGTGTTGTGGCAGAAACAGAGTTGAAATGAAGCCATTCTATGTACCGCTGCTGTTGTTTATTGGCTGACACTGTCAGCTTTTATTGCTAAGCACAGGCTGTGATCTTAGCAACATGTAGGGGATGCTTAACAATTGTTAAGCAACCTTCTACGCAATTTTAATATCAGGCCACTTGCTAGAATAGCACTGAACCAAGTAGTCTGTAAACCACCAAGTAGTCTGTAAACCGATATTAGAGTGTAATCATAGTTTACCATGCATTACAAGTAAGTTAACGTTATAGTACACAATATTCATGCTGATAAGAGACACCCTTAAAATAGCTGTAACTGCCATTTAGAATTTCTCTGCATGGGCCCCTAGTAAGGGGAATCTTATGCGTTGTAATTTGTAGGTGGAGCCTAGGGTTAGTGCAGTTTGCTATGCACAGATTTACAGAGTACTTGCTGGAGAAGCAGTGCATGTTCATCTGAGGTGCTGATAATTCATATGCCTTCATCTTCACTGCAGAAACACTTCATCACCACTGTGTTGATGAGCTGAGCTCACTTCAGCTAACTGAACAAATTAACTTCTAGAGTTTTAAAAGTTTTACAGTAGCAGCATTTACAGTTTGTAGCACAAGGCAGTCACTGTTTTGTGTGTGTGTGTGTGTGTGTGTGTGTGTGTGTGTGTGTGTGTGTGTGTGTGTGTGTGTGTGTGTGTGTGTGAGTACTTGACTGTTCCTTTTCTTGTCTTGAAGAATGAGTCAGCATGCTTCAGAATTCTGAATTAACAGCTTCTGCTTTTATAAAAGTGGTTTCACCAGTAACAGCTGTCTACTCTACCCAGCTTTTTTTTTTAAAAAATGCTTTTGTTGAATCATCGTATAATGAGGAGAAGATCACAGTATGACAGAAACACTGCAGGTTAGGGCTGGATAGCTTCTGTGAAATATTGACCCATTTTATATGATGCTTAACACTATCTTCCAATGTATTTTTTCTATTTCTTAACCGATAATCCCACTAGACACAAGCACCCCTTTTTATGATAAACCTCAGACCAACGTTTGTCTGACTAACAAGCTCAGTGTCACTTAGTTTGCAAGTGGAAATTAAAGGACTCAGGCCCAAGACTAGCAGTACAAGATTAACTGTGCTTGTAGCTCATAGCCTTAATCCTCTAAACTAAACTTACAGACAGCCTTAGGTGAAATGGAGCCCTAGGTAAAGGACTCCATGGCCCCACCATGCTGTCCACCATCCTCAACGTGGGCCCCCAGTGCCTTTCTTCCTCCCATCCTGGCCTCCCCATAGCATCTTAATTATTTTTTTTTCACTTCTAACACTTTGCCTTACTCTTCACCTTTTTCATGCATCCTTTCAACACACTATAACTGGCAAAGACTGTACACTGTAATTATTAACTGTAAAGGAAAGAAATGAATTAAGCCAGGGCTTTGGGGCCACTAGGCCTTCAGAACTCAAGGGGTTCCAGATGTTTTGAGGTGCATTTCACAGCTTTTTGTCTAACATTTTGATCCAATGAAGGCCTGAACAAAAAATATGAAAAAATACTCTTTATTTTTTTTCTTTCATGTCAGAAATACGTTGTAAGTCATAAAAGCTGACAACATACTAGTTAGAAATAATCTGAAAAGATAAATGCTTGTGAATTCACATCAGTTATGTCTGGGAATAGCACCTGCCACCCTTTTCCCAAAAAGATAAAGTAGTCATCCTCAGTGAACTCCTCTGGAGTTTACTTGGATGAAAGGGAAGGAAAAAATGACCATAATCATATATTTAAAGGTGCTTATGTCATACATCTACACATCATGCATCCTCACCCTTACTACCAAAAGGCAGACACCAGGCAGACACCTTATATGGTCACTCTGAAGCTAGACTATGATGAAAGTGAAAGAACAGATAGAGCACAGTAACATATTTCAACTTGAGTCTATCAGACATATATACGCAGTATGTCTCCTTATTCCTGCTCCCAAACATAGACAACTGTTTACATTTCTAATGTTCAATATTAAGAAAAGTGAAAAAAATGAAGACAGAAATGTATTCCAATTTGTTGCTGCTAAACATTACACTACCCCTAAACAAGCTATAGTGACATTTATATTATGCATATCTTACGGTTAGACTGTGAGGGAAATGAATGACATAGTGACCATACTGTCCCTGCCACAGCACACAAGTTATAGTGACCTTCTGTGTTAACCCCTGAGCTGGGCCCTTATACTAAGTGAGGCCTAGGGCAGAGACCCTTATTATGCTAGTGTCAAAATCCCTTATTAAGTCTGGAATATGAGGGTTACTAGGTATCCAAGAAGCTCTGAGGGTCTTGATGTTCTGTGATGCAGATTATTCCTTGTTTTTGCTTCTGTTAGAAATAATATATAAAAGATAAGACCATATACTTCCACACAAAGCTGAAATAACTACAGCCGAAGCAACAATTCACTCAAATATTAAACTTAATATTCAAGTGGATTGCTGCCTTCGGCTGTGGTTATTTCATCTTCATGTGGAAGTATTTTGTTTCTGTTACCCAGAAGTCTTATGTATGTCCCTACCATCATTGTGTGTTTGCCTATAGGCAAAAACTGATGATATTTCACACACATACACATGACAGTACCCCTGACCAGCCAGATCTATTACAAAATTCATACACGTACACACACGCACACACACACACACACACACACACACACACACACACACACACACACACACACACACACACATACACACACACATGTACACACACAGACACACACACACACACACACACACACACACACACACACACACACACACACACACACACACACACACACACACACACACACACACACACACACACACACACACACACACGTACACAAACACACACAAACACACACACGTGTGTGCATGCTATACACCTACCTACAGGCAAATTAGAGGAATGCCCATTCTCCTATGGCATGTCTTTTTAAGGCATCAGAGTTAACCAGAGCATCTGAATAAAGCTCACTTAGAACCAAGGAGGACACATGGACTCTACTTAGAGTGAACTACATCCAGGTACTTAACCAGAGATCCAGGTTCTATGAGGTAAAGATGCTATTCACTGAGCCACTGTGTTAATGACCAGTTGTTTTTGCATACATCCTGCCCAGACCCCCAGAGATAGCCACTTATTGTGAACAGTGCTAATGTTTAACAGTGATCAAAGGTAAAATAAATGGTGGCTAAATTCTTACTCTTAAAAAACATTGCAACGTTCCACATAGCATAAACCATAGCAATGAACACTTTACACTAATTTTAGCAATTATAATACATGTAACACTGTCCCTGTCAAGCCATATTGATGATTCTTTAACACCAATCAAACTATAACTAGGGTAAGTCACATTTATCTAGAAGTGTCCTGTATACCCATCAATTACAGCCACTATGTTGATTATGTACATCTCATATATCTGATTGTGATAAAAAAATGGCCATAATAAAATATTCCAGCTTGTTTTACACAAATCCATGACAGTCCTATCAAACCTTCTTAATTTGGTGATGACACAAGGATTGGTCTTCCAACAGCCCCAGTGCCTAATAATTATAGCCATATTGTTGACTGTGTATACTTTAGACACCTGGTTGTGGTAAGATAAATAAATGAATAATTCTAATAATAATGGCCACAGTAATTTATTTCATGATTGTTTCACGTGAAAACACAGTATATAGTATAGTGCTTCAGCTTACATCATACAAATGCATACTTGTCCTATAAAGTCAGATTAATGACTATTAAACTGAGCAAAGTACAAAAGGGTCAGTTACTTTATTGTACAGATAGCCCCCTCAACCCAGCAGTTATAACAACTTTACTAATTGTATACACCTCATAAGTCTCTACTGTGTCTTTCGGCTTTTCCCAGTTAGGGGTCACCACAGAGGAACTCCGGTCTGCTAATGATTGGTATTTGATTTTTACATACCAAGTTACCAGCTCTGATGCACAACCTTCAACGAAGGTACGCCCATTCACACATGTCTCCACGCAGAAGACGCTTTAGCTGAGAATCGAACCGGACAGCGTCTTACTGTGAAGCGACAACGCTACCGCAGCACCACCTCCGCGGGTTGTTATACACCTCACAAGTCTGCTTTTGATAAAATAATAGTAGCAGTAATATTTCTATTTTGTTTCACACAAATGCACAATAGCCTTGTCAAACCTAGCACCAAGCAATAATGGCCACAGTTTTTCAACTTTGTTTTACCTAGACAGTAGATGAAATATTTAATCTTATTTCAAACTAATCACACTAGACCTGCAAAATTAGAATTATGATCAAACAGCTAGGTAAGCCATTTTCATCTACAAACCACCCCCTGCACAGCAATTATAGTTGCTTTACTTTCTATCAGATGTCCAACTGCATTAATTGTAGATAAATAAATTAAGGGCCACAATACATTTCAAACTCCTACAATGAATGTACAAACACATAGTTGCAAGTCCGATAGCTATCAACCTTCTGCCTCCAAAATATAGAACACTACCTCTTACAATGAGGAACAAATGGGCAAAATATGGAACACTTACTAACAACTTTAGCTAGAATGCTCACAGTATGGTTAATAAGAACACTGCAGTGTGAAATGACAATTATACAATCATTTTTTATTATTCAAAAACATACCTGCTGACTGAGCAGCACAGTCAGCATGCCCATTGTAAATGAAGCATATCCCTATGAAAAATATCTGGCTTCTCAACAAGACTTCATCAGCTGAACTAATCATACTGCCAGTAACCTATCTCTCTACTGCCCATAATTTTAGAGAGGATCATTGATTTTTTCATTTTTCTGCCCTGCCCTTGTAAATTTTTTTTTTTATTTATTTTCTGGTAAGTTGCTTAGGATTGCAATCAATCAATAATGCCAGACATCAACAATTCATACTTAAGATTCTGGAAATGCATGATGATGCAAAAGCCTGTTCTATTAACTTTTTTAAGTGATTTAGAGTAATATTAAAAAAAAAAAATCTCCCGATTTTGGCCCTTTGTCCCCCATTATTTTTAGCTTTGTTCAGAATTCTTGAGGAAAGAAGCTGAGAGGTAAACTGGTAAAACATTACAAAGATGTTGTTCTCCTATATGTTGCCTCTTTTGCACTTCAGTGATGTCCTGTAGAAGCATGTGGATGTATGTGCCGTACGTATGAACAGTATGTCAATACCAAGCAGAGGAGGTAGAAGAAGACTAAAGTGTCATCAGACAGTTCCATTTTTTTAAAAAAGTAAGCAATTTCTTTTTTTTTTTTAAATAACGTCATTGATTAATAGCAATAATTCATTCCTGTGTGTCGTTAATGCAGGATTTACCCACAGCTGGCTTTGCTTAATCACTTGGGCTTCACTCCCATGATCAAATTACACCAGCTGTAGGTAAATCCTGTGATACTCACACCCAGTCATGGATTATTGATAAATTTCTTCCTGTAAGCTGAAAACCATAGCTTAATTGTTGGGCCATGCTCACTTTCCTTGTTTCCAAGTTCATTAAGTACACCAATGATATTTCCTAAAAAAAAACACACACACAAATGTGTGAAAGTCCATTTCAGTGTGGAGCAGCATAGATGAGAAAAGTTCTTCATTATGGGATCCAGGTGATCGGTATGGCTAATGCAGTCTAGCAAAGCTGTCCGCTGCCCATATCTTGCTGTCTTCCAGCATCGTTGACAAATATATTTTACAATGATTTATACTGCAACTGTATATCATCGACTATACACTTTCAAATTTGTGGGCTTTATGTGCCATCCTGTCCACAATCTATCTAGTGAATCAAAAAGATTGTGGACAGGCTAGAGCATCTGCTTTTTCTTTTTACAATGGTGCGACAAACTATTTTTTAATTAAATAAACCCCATGTTTTGTTAATTTAAAATAAATAAATATCAAGAAAGCACCATTAGCAAAATGACATCACAGGGTGGCTACGTAATTCACCTATGCATAAAGTTAACCATGGCTAAATTGCCAGTCTAGTACTCAAATACATTTAGAGGATAGTCTCCAAACCAGTGATGTAATTCTGACTAAATTCAGCAACATAATTGGAACATGTTATTGTTCTAGCATAACAGCAAATTAATATTGATTAAAAACCTGTTGTGCAGTTTTTGTCATCCTTGTTTTTCTATCTCTGTGTGTCTTTCTTTCACTCCCTTCTTCCTTTTCTGTCTAAATCTTACTGCTATTGTTTGTAGTACACAGAGTTACAGTGAAGTTTGGGAGGGAGCTTTATCCTTCTACATACATATTTCTGTCTCTCATGGCTTTTAAATGGTTGCTGTTCTGGACATAGTTTCTGCTAAACTGTAGCAGATGAGAAAGCATGGCCAGCTTTGAGAATTGAATAACCTGGCACTGTGCTTATGTAAGATCAGGACCGGCCCTAGGTCAAGTGGTGCCCTAGGCAAAAGGGCTCCAAGGCTCCCCCCAACACATTACCTGGTGCCCCCATCCTGGTCTACATACACCAAATAAATACTGGAAAAGTGCCCCTGCTAGACCGGCGCCCTAGGCGGCCGCCTAGTTGGCCTATGCCTAAGGCCGGCCATGTGTAAGATACCAGCTTTCACTGTGTGTGTGTGTGTGTGTGTGTGTGTGTGTGTGTGTGTGTGTGTGTGTGTGTGTGTGTGTGTGTGTGTGTGTGTGTGTGTGTGTGTGTGTGTGTGTGTGTGTGTGTGTGTGTGTGTGTGTGTGTGTGTGTGTGTGTATGAGTAAGGTAACCCAATTGTGCAGATTCATCTTGTGTGCTCTGAGACGTTTATATACGTAAAAGCTAGCCCTTCTAGAGTTAATCCTTTGTAGCAATTACTGTGCATAGGATTTTTTGGCTATCTCCCCCACTCTGTTATTCTTCTTGACTGCATTAATTATTATTGTTTGGTTTATCCTTGTGCAGGAATTTACAGTGATGGCAGGAAACCCCTCCACTCACAAACTCACCTGTGAGTAAGACACACTAGGACTGATTTTGCTGGCCTGCTCTTGTTCTGCACTCAGAGCTGAAACTGGTAGCCAGACTGCTGACAAATTGACAGCTTACCTCTCTGTAGCACCACTGACCCAGGAGGGGTGTAGGATGACACATTGTGTACATAGGCTATGGTAATGACCAGTGACCATCTGTACTCTTTTTCCATGCAGTACACAAGGGCCAGCTGTGTTCTGTCTTGGGGAGTGCTTGGGAAGAAGTACTGTATACCTATTGTCTGGCCAAGGGTCAGCTTTGCTCTTTGTGGGGTAGGTGTGGGATAAGCTATTACGTACCCGCTCCCTGGCTGGGACCAAGGGTCAGGTGTTCTGTGTGGGGGTGGCAGTGAGATGAGGCATTGCATACTTATTCTCTGGTACTGATTAAGGGCCATTTATATTCTGTATGCAGGAGACTGTGAAGAAGCATTGTGTGCCTGTTTCTTGGCCCAAAGCTAATTGTATTCTTTGTAGAAGAGGGTATGTAATAAAACATTCTGCAATTCTTGTGGCTGAGAGTCACTCTTCTATGCCACAGTGGTCGTCTTGATATTCTAAATGTGTTAAGCTGCTTTTCTGAGACTAGAAGTGAAAGGCTGGTAGCAGAGACAAATGATCCATTAAATATTTTTTTACAATAACACCCAGCAAGTATACCATAAAATGCATGATCACTAAAAATCAATATAATTACTTTTTAACATATAATTTGCAGATTAGTAGTATATTTGAGAACTGTGTCACCACAACATACATGTTGCAGTGAAACAATATATGTACTGTGTCAGTATTCTATCTACACAGGTGGAGTATAGCATATATCATGGACAGAAGTAGGTCAAAAATAAAGAAGATAGCTGGGTGCACAAGTCTCAGGATAAAAAAGTGCCCAATCCTGGTAGATGTGCACTGGTACCAGGACTGGAAAAAAATAGTGTAGAATCCTCAAGACACGGAAATATTCCTACAATGGGGTTAGGCCAGGCCCAGGGTGGATGCCCCCCCCCCCCCCATTGTAGAAGGAAGTAGCAGTCCACAAAACCACAAAAACAGATAGGTCAAAAAAGAGCCATAAAGACAATAGAGTGGAGTATTGATGACAAGAAAGAAATTATGTATTGCTACCATTATGCAAAAAGACCAGAATTTCCAGACAAAAGATATACAAAAAGATTACAAGAGAAATTATAGGAAAGAAAAATACTTCCACAAGAAAACCTGTCAGACGCTTCAAATAAATATTTGTGTTCATTAATATGACAGATCCAAGAAAAACATTATATAAACCAAGAAACCTTGTGCTGTTTGGAAAAAGAAACAACTGAGGAAGTCCAAAAATTTAAAGAACAAAATTTAGAGACCTTTAAAGAGTATAAAAAAGAAATATGGACATGAGAAAGACAGAGAGATCTGATATAGGTTCATAGGTTCATAGGTAGGTACTAGGCTATTGGCCCTAGAGCCTATATAAGCACAGCCAAAAAAGTACCCTGGCTTTCGCCACCCAAGAAAATTATTTTCCTGTGCCCCTGTCGAGCAGAGCCAGAGAAGTGATCCCTGGAGTGAATTTCCTATCTCCCAACCAATTATCAAGATTTTTCTTGAAGATTGTTAATGAGGAGCTTTGTTTGATATAGATAGGTAGTTTGTTCCAGAGTATGTGAAGTCTCTGGGACAGGAATCTATCCCTCCAGCATGCTCTGTTTATTGTGGTGACAAGGTTTAGGTCCCTTGAGCATGTAGCTTGGAGGGATTGGGATTTCTTTAAGTGGAGCATGTCCAACAGCTCTGGGTTTGACATAGCTTTGTATGTTAGGCAGAGATCGCCTCTGAGTAGGCAATATGCGATGGAGTAAAGCTGGAGTTTTTTGAGATGGTCTGCATAGAGCATCTGTTTGAGGCCAGTAATCCTCTTTGTGAGGTATTTCTGCAGCCTTTCCAGTTGTTGTAGATGTCTTGTGAGGTACATACCAAAAGGGGCGTTGTACTCTATAATGGGTCTAATGAGTGACGAGTAGAGGGGAAAAATGACCTCTTTTTTTCCTGGATGAGAAACCTTTTGTGATGAGGTGTGCCACGTAGAAGGATTTCCTGACTACTGTGACGATGTGATTATCAAAGGAGAGACTGTTGTCCATCTGTGTCCCAAGGTCTCTTATCACACTTTCGGTGTTGAGTAGACTACTGCCTTTGTGGTAGCTCATGGGTACAGAGTTGTATTTATGCAAAGGAGAAAGCCAAATTAGTCAACACAAAAAAGGCAGCCTCAAAGATATTCAAACGGAAATATAGGCAAAGTCATCCAGATATGAAACATTTCATAATAAAAAATAAGATCACAAAGAGGGAATGTAGAACAGAAGATTAGCCAAGTAGAAGTTTAAAAAATAGAAGCTGAAGTTATGGAATAGTTGCAAGTGAAGTATTCAGTGTAGAAAGTCCAACACAGGTCATATCACAGCATGATGGAATAACTAGTGCCCAAAGTAAGGAGAAAGAAGAGGAGCAGGAGACATCTGAAGAAGAAATATGGACATGGGAAAGAAAAAGAGATTTAATATGGTGCAATATTTATGCAAAGGAGAAAGCAAAACTAATCAACGCAAAAAGAGCAGCACCAAAGATATTTGAAGAGAAATACAGGCAAAGGAATCCGGACATGGAAAATTTCACAATACAAAAAGTAAGAAAACAAAGAGGAAGAATAGAAAAGATGATTAATAATGGAGAAGTTAAAAAAACAGAAACTGAGGTTAAGGATTACCTGCAAAGGGAAGGATTTAGTATAGAAAATTTAACTCAGATAATAACACAATAGTATAGAGTAATGGACACCCAAATTAAGGAGAAACCAGTGGATCCGGAAGCATCTAATCAGTTGACATAGAAAGATAATTTGGATCGTCCCATAGGAAACCAGTGCAAATGTTCAGTTGGAACTATACAGCAAGGGAAAGAACAGGAAACTGTGGCAAATCTAACACAGTCAATGTTGGGGAGCGATAGACCAGTGATTTCCCATATGAAAAAGCAATGGATGACACAGGATGAAACTGAAGAGAATTTGGCACAGGAAGAAGCTCTGGAACTTTCTATAGACTGCCTGCAGGAAATTGGGAACAAAGAATGTGCCCTCAGTTTAGAAGAAAATGATCTAAGAGAAGAGTTGCTTGATTTAATAGAGATAGATAGACATATTAAGATCAATGCAGAATTGCAGAAGGTCAATAAAACACAAAAAGTTAGAGGTCTGTAAAAACAAATGAACAACAGTAATTAGGACTGTCCATAGAGATTCATGCAATATAACAGAAGTAAATAGGATACATTACTGTGCAACCAAATTAATAACAGATAAAGTCCTACCACAAGAACACAGGGTAGTAAGGGAAAAGGAAGGGGAGAATCAAATGACATCATGGAAGTATCGAATTGAGAAAACTATAAAGCAATTAAGACAAGAAGTGTCACTGTCAGAGTATAGAAGAGGGAACAGATCAACAAAAATGCTCAGGAAGATAGACGTGATAAAAGCAATCCACAGTATTATAATGGATCAGGATTTATTATGCAGTATTGCAAATAATAAACTAAAAATATCAGCACAGGCAGAAAAATGTAGAAGATACACAGATAAATATAAAGGAAAAGTACAAAATAAGCAATTTATTGATGACCCAAAAAAGTTTTATAGAGAATTGGAAAATAAGGTAAAAGGAATTGAAAAAAAACACCAAAAAAAGAAGAAATAGATGCATTCTAGAGAACTATTTATGAAGATCCTGTGGAACATAACAAAGACACTAAATGGAAAGAAGAAATAAAAGAAAGAATAAAAAATTCAAATGTACAATATATGAAATGGGATGAAGTAACGGCCAGAGAGATTGAAACAAAGTTAAGAAAAGTCTGTAACTGGAAAATCCCAGGCCCAGACGCAATACCTAACTTCTGTCTAAAAGTATTAACATCTTTGCATGAAGATTTAGCCATGAGTAAGAACTATTTATATGCACACCCCGAACAGACATCAGCCTGGCTAACAACAGGAAAACAATGCTCCTACTTAAGAGTGAACCTGCAAGCTACCCTAAAAACTATAGACCAATAACTTGATTTCTGACAACGTATAAACTATACACTGGAATTGATGCTGACAGAGTTTATAGTCATTTAGAAGAAAACTCAATTATGGCAATAGAACAAAAGGGTAATAAAATAAGTCATATGGAACAAAGGATCATTTGTTGTTAAATAAAGTCATAGTGGAGAACTGTAAAAAGGGGAAGAATCTAAGTATGCCATGGACAGACTACAAAAAAGCATTTGACAGCGTCCCACATTCATGGATAAAAGAGTGCTTACAAATGTATAGGATACACCCTACACTAATAAACTGCATTACAGTGACCATATAACAGTGGCAAACCACTTTGCAGTTAAGCCACGATAAAGGACAAATTATTATTCCAGGGATAAATATCCAAAGGGGGATATTCCAGGGTGACTCTCTGTCACCACTGCTTTATTGCCTTGCCCTTAACCCATTATGCTGTCTGCTTAACAGATTAGGCCATGGCTATAATTTCGCTCCCAGAAAGCAACAAAGTGTAAAGATTTTTCATCTTCTCTTTGTCGATGATTTACAACTGTATAGTTCACCAGATGAGGAACTGAAAGCACAACTGCAAGTAGTCAAAACTTTTTCAGATGATATAAGAATGTAATTTGGAATGTAATTCGGTCTTGATAAATGTGCAAAAGCAAGCTTTAAAGCAGGAAAGCTGCAGCACCAAGGAAACAACAGTTTGGGACAAGAATGTGATATAAAAGAACTTGAGCAAGAGGGAGTGTACAAATATTTTGGAGTTGATGAAGGAAAAACAATAAAACATAAACAAATGCGAATAAAACTCAGGAATATTTTAGAAGACTTAAATTAATCCTGAAAACAGCATTAAGATCTAGGAACAAAGTTTAAGCTATAAACAAGTTTGCTCTTCCTGTCTTAACTTACAGTTTTGGAGTGACTGACTGGCCCTAAAATGTGCTGGATAGATTAAATAGGAAAACAAGAAGGATGTTTCATGCTTATCAAATGATTTATAAAAATTATTGCATACCAAGATTACATATTCCCCATTTCAAAGGCGATATGTACCTCCTTGAAATTGATTACATGTATATATCTGCAATCGTGGGACTGCATACATATCTGCTGACCTTACAAGACCCAAACATAGTGAAAGTTTTGAAACATGAGAATAAATCTAAGATGTCTCCCCTTCTTAGTCTAGCAGAAGCATATCAGCATCAAGCGGGAATGGAAATTAAACCAGAAGTAGATAGAAATCAGGCAGCAACTGAATGTGCCAAAAGAAAATATATAAGGTGAAGGATCAGATGAGAAGGCAAGAAATGTGGAAAATGCATAAATATAGTTGCAAGTATAGAAAACTCCTGGAACAACCTCATGTTGATCAGGATCAAATGCAGGAATGGTTAAGAAGAGGTGAATTAAAACCAAAGGATAAAAGGTTAATATTGGCTGCCCAAGATAATGGACTATGTACATGTTGGTTTACAAAGTCCACTGAACATGTGGGAGAAATAGACAGATGTAGGTTTTGTAAAACAGAATTGGAAACAGTTGATCACCTTGTTGCTGGCTGTGACATACTAATGGCAGAAGGACTGTATACTAAAAGGTATAATAATGTGGCAAGACTGTTGCACTGGGGAATGTACAAACATTATAACATTGAAGTAGCTGAAAAACACTGGTAACAAGAGCCACAAAGCATCATAGAAAATGATGGAGTCTATATCACATGGGATCACCCATTACCAACAGTTCAAAAGATAGATGCGAGAAAACCAGATATAGTGGTCCATGAAAAGAAGACAAAAGTAGCATTGATCATTGAATTCGCTACACCCAGTGACTACAGCGTCTTGCATACAGAGAGACACAAAGTCATAAAATATCAGGATTTGCAGGGAGAAATGAGAGCAATGTGGAAGAAAGATACCAGACAGTTCCAATAGTAGTAGGAGCAACAGGTCTTATAAAAAGGAATTTACAATCATATTTAGATAAGTTACCAATCCACATAACCCGTATGAATTGCAGTCATTACTGGGCACACTGCAGGTGCTGCAAAGAGCACTTCTGGCTGACCTCAAAGATTGAAACAATACTAATTTCATGAACTTTAATCATACTTTGACTTAGAAATGGGGTCCATTCCCGTTATGGTATTAGAAACCTAAAAGATTTAGAGAAATTAAGAGTGGAGTTGCCTGCTATACCCACTTGAGAAGGATTATATGCCTAAACCTCAAGGCTTGCATGTAGAGTTCCTGTATTTATTAACCAGTTTCAGTATTGAAATCATGTATATTTATTGATAGATGTATGCTTTAATGTACTTCTATGTAGATGGAACATCTCTCTCTCTCTCTTTCTCTCTCTCTCTCTCTCTCTGGAGCTCTCTGCCCTCCATCAACTTACAGTATTGTGTGTCTGAAATAGGCAAGCTCTCATTTGAGATACATCTTCATGACACTATTTATATGGAAGGGTATATAAAAAGGGAACTGTTTACAATTACTGCAAAACAGCACCATGTAAATTAAACTGGCATAACAAGCACAACAAAGTATATGGCACACATCCAGAAAGCTATAAGCAAATAAACAATTGCTAAAGTATTCTGAAAATGGAAAGTCAAGATCCTCAGCATAACACACAAAAATCAATGTAGTAAAGCCTCAGTCAAGTCCCACATGCCATTTTGTAGCTTGGTTTGGAGTAATTACTAAAAAAGATGGAGTTCAAAAACATTTCTACTGGCGTAGTATAAGTCAAGACAAAAAGATGCACAATGCATGCCAATATAAAAATACAAGGTACCATTCCAAAAAAATGACTTTCTGCAAACCAACATTATTAAGTACTATACAGTAAATGACATGGAAGCCATTGTGAGGGACAGCACTTACTAATACAGAGGAGGTTCCATTATACTAACCGTGGTGTGTGGTGTGCCTTTACAAAATAGAGTTACAATGGAAAGCGGACCAAGTACGGGAACAGCAAAGCAGAACAAAACTATTATTATACACAATCAAGAAGAGAGGTAGTCTCCAAATATGAACAATTAGCAAACTATCAGTTGCAAGTATGCAACATACAGAAACTGCAACCTAGCATAACAAGAAACACAAAACACAGAACCAGTGCAGCTACAGTAATGAAGTTAATTATATATCATCTGTAATTATGTATTGTATAAAAATAAAACTGCTTGTACCCAACCACAGTAATGAAGTGAGTCAAGTCTTAGCTACAAGTATACAATCTATAGAAACAGCAGCATTACATACTACATAAAATACGTTGATAGAAATACTACAGCTACTGTAATGTGTTTAATGACAATCTACAATGCGTGGACGCCCTGTATGTAAAAGACTACACAGACTACATGAAATGTGTACCACGTTTGCACTGAAAGCTACTACCTACATCTATGACCCAGACAACCCATGTTCGTGTAGAGGCTTGGGTGTTGGAAAGGTTGGGTGAGGGAGGATGGACTGATTGCCTGAAGCCTGGTCATACTTGCTGGGAGAGAGGAAAAGGTGGCTTCAGCTAGCTAGTCAACACCATTCAAGCCTAGGTAGCACCAAACGGAGCTGCAGACTGAGGATGTGAGCTTGGCAAGACCAGGTTGGTGAAGATATCTCTTATTAGCATGTGGGGTGAAATATACACATATACACATGCATGAGGAGTACATTTTAATCCCTCTGGTGAAACTGGTACTCATGTCAGCTACCAGGGGTGGTGTTAAGCTTAATTGAAAAAGTTCCCAAAGCCTTCACCTGAAATGATGCAAAACATTAAGACGGAGGGAGGGTGTTGTGTAGTTTCCCTAGTCTGAAGACAATTTTGGTCCATTCTGAAACAGAGATGATCCTGGTCTGAGGGGTTGAAGCCAGACCTTCAAGTCACTTAGAGAAAGAAAGTTCTCCCACAAAAGCAGTTGGAAGAAGTAGAGGAAACGCAGAGGGACAAACTTCTTTATGGCTACCTGAATAATAGCTCTTCTTGTTGGTTCTTGTTCGTGCAGTTAGTCCCCCTTGCATCTAAGAATAAATGCTGAAGACCTACAGGAGAGAGGCTGACAGCTAAGGGGCATGGATGAAAAAATAACTTACAAAAAATGCTACTCATATGGTCAAAAGGGCCTTTAATGAATGGACAACACACCAAATATGTGCACATACCCAGTGACAATATGTGCAGAGTAAACAAGTGTACATGTAATATGCCTCACATAGAGAGATATGATCAATAATAAAATATGAACAAATGTGAATAAAACTTAGTAAAGAGTACTTCAGAAGACTTAAATTAATCCTGAAAACAGCTTTGACATCTAGGAACAAAATCCAAGCTATAAACCAGTTTGCTCTACCTGTCCTAACTTAAGGTTTTGGAGTGATTGACTGGCCCCAAAACATGCCAGATAGATTAGTCAGGAAAACAAGAAGGATGCTTCATGCTCACCAAACGATTTATAAAAATCAGTGCATACCAACATTATATATTCCCTGTTCTGAAGAAGGGATGGGCCTCCTTGAAACTGATTACATGTATAGATCTGCAATCATGGGACTCCACACATATCTGCTGACCTCACAAGACCCAAACACAGTGAAGGTACTGAAACATGAGGAAAATAAATCTAAGATGACTTCCCTGCTTAGGCTAGGAGAAGCATATTGGCATCAAACAGGAATGGAAATCAAACCACAGGTACATAAAAATCAGGCAGCGACAGAATGTGCCAAAAAACAAAAGAAAGAATATAAGGTGAAGGACCAGATGAAAAGGCAAGAAATGTGGAGTTGCAAGTATAGAAAACTTCTGGAAGAACCTCATGTTGATCAGGAATGAACGCAGGAATGGTTAAGGAGAGGTGAATTTAAACCAAGACATGAAAGGTTAATATTGGTGGCCCAAGATAGTGGGTTATGTACATGCTGGTTTACAAAGTCCATTGAACATGTGGGAGAAACAACGACCCACAGGTTACTTCAACGCAATTCACAGAACAGTCCAAAAAGTTGTTTTGAAATAATCCACTCAAGATGGATGTAATTAATTTTCAGTTTTAATAAAGCGCTTTTCGTCGCTCTCACGGAATCTGAAGAAGTCGCTTTACGTGAGAGCGACGAAAAGCGCTTTATTAAAACTGAAAATTAATTACATCCATCTTGAGTGGATTATTTCAAAACAACTTTTTGGACTGTTCTGTGAATTGCGTTGAAGTAACCTGTGGGTCGTTGTTTTACTTCTCAGTTCCAGTTTGTTTTTCATGTGGGAGAAACAGACAAATGTAGGTTTTGTAAAACAGAATTGGAAACAGTCGCACACCTCATTGCTGGTTGCAACATACTAATGGCAGAAGGACTGTATACTGAAAGGCATAATAATCTGGTGAGACTGTTGCACTGGGGATTATGCAAACATTATAGTATTGAGGTGGCTGAAAAACACTGGAAATATGAGCCACAAAGCATAATAGAAAATGCTGAAGTCTACATCACATGGGATCACCCATTACCAACAGTTCAAAAGATAGATGCTAGAAAATCAGATATACTGGTCCAAGAAAAGAAGACAAAAGTAGCACTGATCACTGAAATCACCACACCCAGTAACTACAGTATCTTGCATACAGAGAGACACAAAGTCATACAATATCAGGATCTGCAGGCAGAAATGAGAGCAATGTGGAAGAAAGATACACAGATAGTTCCAATAGTAGTTGGAGCAACTGGTCTTAGAAAAAAGAATTTACAATCTTGCTTAGCTATGTTACTGGTACATGTAATTCCATACAAATTTCAGGAGTCATTACTAGGCACAATTTGGGTGCTGCGAAGAGCACTTTTGGCTGACATCAAAGAGTGAAACAATACTAATTCATGAACTTTAATCGAACTTTGACTTAGGAATGGGGTCCATTCCCATCATGGTATTAGAAACACAAAAGATTTGGAGAAATTAAAAAAGAGAGATAGCATTGACTATGTGGATATACACACAGTACAGAGTACAGAAAGCATATGGCAAAAGATGACACAATAATGCAAAAAAAAAAATGATTTATCAGTATATAGAGTCTCATGTAAATCTATGAAGATGTGGAGTACAGGTGGCTATTGTATAGGAAGTGTAGCCGGATCGTGGTTGCAGTCCCTTTCCACAAACACAGTGCCCACTAATGCTGCCTGATGTTTACTCAAATTTCTTGCACTATCCTGAGATGGTTTCCACCACTGTGTCTACCTAGGGACTGTAGGTGACATGGAAGACTTGCCACACTAACACACTATTGAGCAGGTCCATACAGGGAGAGTTCAGAGTGCAGTTTTCTGTCATGCCTGGCATGGCTCTCAACTGTCCAGATTTTTGTGGAATGTCCAGATTTTTGACTCATATTTTTGGTCCATTCCTCATAAAATTGTAGTTTTCTGGCAAGTAACTGGCAATCACTGAGGACTGAAGTCAGAAAATAATGGCAATCATTTGATTTTCAGACTTACTATCCTTCAGAAAATTCACGCTAATGTAAAACTTGTTATTCTATCAACTTTCTAAGTTTTGAGACAAAACAACTGTCTCCGCTATGTAAGACAATACGAGTGAAACAGGACCCGGTCAAGTATCACAAAATTTATTCCAACACGAACAAGCACAAAAAAACATTGGTTAAGCGCTTTCATCTGTAAATTACAGACTTCATCAGAACACTATATCTGTGTACTACTGACAAATTTGCATCATGTGCCCCCATATTCGCTAATTTAGTAATGCTTGAATGGAAGAATCAACATTTATTCAGTAGTGACTATTTTAAACATATCATATATTATACAAGATTTTTAGATGATATGTTTTTATTATGGGATGGGCCCATTGATATACTTATAGAATTTTTTTGAATATATAAATACCACCAGTCATTTTCTGAAGTTTACGTATAATTTTAGTCATGAAGGTATATCATACTTGGATACATATGTGAACCACACTAATTCTGGCTTTCAGTCAGAAATATTCAGAAAGGAAACATTTTCGAATGGCTACCTTGACTATACTAGTAATCATCCTAAACATATTCTTAAGAATATATATAAGGGTCAATGTATACATGTAGCTAGAATGACCTCTGATTACAACAAAATGAAAGATGAAATAAATAATATTAGAACTATGTTTATTAACAGAGGATATCCTCTAGCCATATTAGATGACACATCAGCCTATGTTATTAATGAATGGGGTAAAAATTTTTCACCTATTCTTGGTAATGAGAATTTTAATACATCAAGTACTTTAAACAAAGTACAAAATGAATATAACAGAGTTTGTGTTCTTATATATTCCCTATTCATAACTGATATTAAGAACATTATAAAGAAGCATTGGAATATATTGGTAATGGATGATGAACTATTAAGTGTCATTGGTAGGGATCCTAATTTTGTGTTTAAAAGGGGTATGAATATTAAGAATTTATTAAATACATATAATCATAATAATATGGCAACAAATATGCATACTAAAAAATGTGGGCAGTGTAAACAATGTTTTGCTATTAATGAAGCTGTAGGAATTAAATTGGATGACATTAATAAGACATATGTACGGTTCAGAAAGGGAAATTGTAACAGTAACAATATTGTCTATTTAGCCAAGTGTTGTACATGTACTGTATTTTATATAGGGAAAACAGAGAGACAACTGAAAAGACGTATCTATGAACACCTATATAAAATAAAAGTTAAAGACACAAAAAAAATGCCTTGTTTAGGCATATAAACAAATATGGTGACAAACATATGTTTAAATTTGCAATTATTGATCAAGTATATATATCAGCCGGGGGGGGGGGGGGTAATCATAAAGCACAGTTATGTAAAAGGGAATCTTTCTGGCAAATTGTAACTAATGCCACAAAATCTCCTGGTATTAATGATTTTATTTCCATTAAACCAGTATTACAACTGTTATAACTTTATAAGCTGAGAACATAATAATATAACATAATTTTTAACTATTATGATTATTTTTTAACTATCTATGTATATATTCACTTAATTTTAATAATATGAGTTTTTAATTGTTCAATAGTATTTATACGTTGTATGTGTATATTCTATGTATTGTCTTTTTAAACGTGAACTTTTAGCAGTTCATTTTGGCGCCAAAAAGTTTTAAAATTTGTCAGTAGTGCACAGATATTGTGTTCTGATGAAGTCTGTAATTTACAGATGAAAGCGCTTAACCGATTTTTTTTGTGCTTGTTCGTGTTGGAATAAATTTTGTGATACTTGACCGGGTCCTGTTTCACTCGTATTGTCTTACATAGCGGAGACAGTTATTTTGTCTCAATTCTTTAACTTTCTAAGTTTGTAAGAGCAATATTTTAAAAAGTGTCCCTATTTTGGAGCCTTTGTCCCCCCATTATTTGTGGCTTTGTCCAGATTTGTTGCTGTAAGAGAGTGAGAGTGATGGTGCCAGGTGAATATAATTTTTCTTTTTGTTTGTAGTGTTGTGGCTCAAAATGAAGTTATTGGTTTTGCTGTCTATAATATGTAATTAGCTGCAGTCTGGTGGCCACTTGATAAATTGTGGACAGCAGAACCCACCAAAATAAAAATCAATGCTAAGGGAACCATCTACTGGATGACAGGGAAAGGTGGTTTATGTCATATATTATGAAGACCCGAAAAATAGGAAGTCAGTTATTTATTTTTATAGTGAGTACCTCAAACAACTCTACTTTCCATCTACTGCAGGGGGATCCTCTTGAAAATCATTTGGTCTCTAGAAGATATATCTGAAGATCAACTATATTCATTACTAGTAAGTCTGAGCCTATCATTGCATCTGCTTACATAATATGCCATGGCCGGAGCTACAGAACAGTGTACAAATATAGCATTTACGTTTGCCTACCAAAAAAAAGTCAAAGTAAACTTTATTGTCATTCAGAAATCACATCAGTGTAAAAACTAAATGAAATTCTGTGTCACCAGACTCGATGTGCAGACAACATATAGACTATTTTTACAGACATTTGTACATATAACACCTAGCTAGTACATCACAGACATGCAGGTAGACAAATTAGTACTACACGTAATTAGAAACACATTTTAACACTTTTCGCAGTGAACACTTACTTGCATGAGACTTGAGTATTGCACAGGTACTTGGTTAAGACATTGCACTGATACTTGCACAAAGACAGACATTTAAAAGTATTGCACTGTGAACATTAGAGTATTGCACTATGGACCTTAGAGTATTGCAGTATGGTTAATTTATGAATTCATAACATGTATTGCACTGAAAGAAGAGATATTTCACTGCATTGCTACTGCTCTAGATGGCCTATAAGTTAACAGACATGAATATTGCACTAAGTATTAGGTGAGACTGGTAACCGGGTTAATGTACAATATTAGACAAGCTAGAAAAGCTACTACAGTTTTGTACTGACCCATTTGGCCATCATGGAGCATAGTTGTTGCTAGAGTTCAGCAGCCTGATGACGTTAGGGAAGAAGCTGTTCCTGAATCTCGTAGTTCTGCAACGTATGCTTCAGAAGCACTTTCTGGATGATAGACGCAGGAACAGTCTGTAAGCAGGGTGAGTGCAGACTTTAATTATTCCTCTGGCCCTCTTGAGACATCTGGATAAGTACAAGTTGTAGATAGATGGAACGGTGGTCTTGATGATCCTCTCAGCTGTCTTCACCACTCTCTGGAGGGATTTGCACTCAGAGGTAGAGCAGCTTCCATACCATACTACGAGGTTGTTCATCAGGATGATTTCTACAGTACCTCTGTAGAAGGTAGTGAGAACTGTCGATGGGAGATTCACTCTCCTCAACCTTCTCAAAAAGTGCAATCTCTGGTGTGATTTCTTGACTATGGCATTTGTACTGGTGTTCCAAGACAAGTCCTCATCAATGTGCACTCCTAGAAACTTTTACAAAATGCTTTGCTCAAAGTGTCATCTGCTTCTGTTTAAAACACGAAAATGGCATAAACACAGGACACAGCCCTGCTCAGCTATTGCCTTCTTTTTTCTTCCAAACTACCTTCTCTTAAACACCAACTCATACAACTTTAAAAACAGAACAAAATACATGAAAACAAAAGCAAATGCAATGAAAACGATAAATATCGTACTGGGGAAGAAGACAAAAATGAATAATCTTATTTTAGATTACATAATTTATTACATATACAGTAAAAAGAAAACCTACATAACAACTGAACAAAACACCATAGCCAACCAGTGCACTCTAAAACTAGGCTGATGTATGCAATCCTTACAGAGTCATACCACTGCAGACATGGGTAATTCTGTCTAGTTTTATCTCTAATCCTAAAAGGCTCAACATTAGCTAAGTCTCTCAAAAACATACACACATCTATAATTAGAGGAGGGGCAAACAATTTTAGAAGTAATGTTCTTATTAGAAAGTAATGCAATTAAAAAAAGTCTAAGAAACTTTTGTGTGGAAGATTTTCAATCCATATATATCTAGTTAATCACTGTATATTAATCGGATCAGATAATGGTAGTAGAAGTAGTGAACTTAAGCTCGTCCTAAGTCAGAAAATAGTAAAGAATATATATAATTTGAAATATTATAGAGAATTACGAAGTATTCCAAAGTAATCCACGCAGTTTAGACAGTCTGTTTCCAGTAAAAATCCTTTATTAAGTATTAGTACTTATTCAGTAATACAATTAAATACAAAAGAGAGCACTCATGTCTTACCCTCTTTCCCTCATCTGGGACACCTATTAGAAACACCAAGGCATAAGAATACCCTACCAGGTAACAAATCTGAAGTTAGAGCTCACACCTGTATCTTAAATAAGTCAAGTTGTGGACACACACCAGTTGTGGATTCAATTTTCTCTTACACCACAAACAAATCTCCTGCAATTAAAGGAAATGTTAGGATAGTATGAGTAGGTATGTGAAAGTATTTATGAAAGTACTTCCATCAGAAGATATGGAAATTATGAGGCAAGTATACTTGGGGCTAAACACAGTAACCTTCAGTTAGAAGAGATAATATGCACTTGCAGTCATCTCATCCAACTTTGCTCCTCCTCCAATCTCACAGGCCTTTTAACATGCATTAACTTCGGGTAATGTCTACTAACAAACTTGGGATTCCACTGTTGTTGTCTCGCATCCCAGAAAAAAATACACTACACTTCCTTCTAGTCCTGAGGAAGACAGCTTTTAATTCCCTCAAATATTTCAACAAGATCTCAGTAAACTTAATAATCCAAATGAGTAAAAGTTTCTTAACATTGTTGCCACATAATAAAATGATTGAAACTGGAGTTTCTCTACTGATCACAGTATATCTGATTTGTTAGTGACTAGACAGTCACTGCACCAAATGTTCTGTGTTACCAGCTTCCAGTAACTATACCTCTTAATCTCTTAGCACAAGAAATCTAGACAAAACAGGTTTTAAACATTGCTCTTCTGAAACTCAAATGTATGTCATTATTTAATGACTTCAATCCTTAGTGATTTGCCAGAAACCATAAATTTTCTGAGGAATAGACTAAAAATATGAGGCAAAAATCTGGACAGTCGAGAGGCATGCAGTGACATATACCTTACTGAAGGCAGCACATTTGCCCACTAACAAAATCTTCATTGCATGGTATGACCATTCCACTTCTGCAGCCAACTGTTCATATTATTACTTATCAAACACCAAATGTTCACCAAGGAAATCCACTAGCTCTCTGCAAAATAAACCAGCTTAGTTCCTTCCACGGATGCACCAAATTACAAGGTGCTTTAAGCAAAAGCATCTTAGCTGGGAAGCAAGACAACAAAGCTGTAAATCTGACATGGCTAGTCGACCCTACTCTCCATGCACTGCAAGTTTCTCCTAGGCAACCCTCAGTGTACCCTTTCCCAAATAAAATACATCCACATATTCTTAAATGCCATGATGAATGGAGAGCATGAATGCAAAGGGAGTGCCTGAAAAAATATATAATGAAAGTGGAGGAATAAACATTTGTATTGCAGTTAGTTTTGGGTTAAGATTTAGAAGATGAAGCTTCCACTTTCTGATAAACTCCTGCATATATCTAACAGAAGTCCTTAAGAGATTACTACTGAGACTTTCACTGCAGGGACAATTTATATGTCTAAACTATTAACAGATGCATATTTACATAGTGAAGGACACTGTTCCTAAGGACAAAGAAAGGTCAGAATTTGTTATTATGCTTTTTGTTTTGATTACATTTTAAAAACATAACACTTCCCTAGCATGTTACACATGTTCTGCCCAGTACTGCCTGTAAATGGTGTTGTCATCCAGATAAGTAAGAGAGCAATATCCTGTTAGAATGTAATCTACCAGCCTCTGAAAAGTTGCTTGGACTCTGTTCATACCAAAGGGCAGTTTTTGTAAACTCGTACAACCCAGATTAGTTCACAATCTCAGATCTCTCCCTGGCTCTCTGTGTCAAGGGTACATGCCAGTAACCCTTGGTCAAGGCAGTAGCAGTCTGATACTTCGCACCTCCCAACTGCTGTAATACTTCATCTGTCCTGGGGACTGGGCAAGCATCTGACTGTGTGACTGTTCAGTTACCTGTAGTCTATACAGAACCAGGTGCTGCCATCTTTCTGTGACACCAGCACCACTGCTGTGGCCCAGGCATTGTTGGACACCTGGATTACTTCCAGTTCCAACATGTCCTTCGGTTCCTCTTTCACAGTCTGTCTAACCTTTTCAGGCACTCCTTATGGAGCTTGTTTGGTGGGTTGTTGGGCTTCTTTGTGTATGTGATGCTCCACCAGGTGGATACACCATGGCTACCAGTAAACATATCATCAAATTTCTGCAATATTACTTGGATTTTCTAAACCTGTCTAGGTGTTAGCTGTGGAAAGACGGCCACCCCATCCAATGAGTCATCCAACAGAGCATCAGTGAAGAGGTCTATCTCCAGATCCCCTCGGCTCCTCACTGCAGAAACTAAGTACCAGGGCCAGCCTGTTGTGATACAGCTTTATGATGCTAACATGCTTTGGCCTCCTGCCTAGCAACTGTATCATGTAGTTAACATCTTTCACCTTTTTCACAATGGTGAAAGGGCCCTCCCAGGCTTCCTACACCTCGTGTTATTACAGGAAGAAATATCATCACCTGTTGCCCTACAGATTACTCTCTGGCTGTGACTGTTCTGTCATACCAAGCCTTTTGCGGCTGTTGTACCGGAGCTAGTTACTTCTGGACTACACTCTATAACAGACTCCTAGTGGGAATCACATTTACCCTCCCACTTATCACAAATTAAATCCAGAGGCCCTTTACCCTGTGTCAATACAGTAGCTGAAAGGTTGAAAAAACTGAGAATTGTTGGAACACCTCCCTGTATGCAAAGAGAATGGAGTTTCTCACTGCCTCTCAAATTGCTCTGCAAATGCTCTCAACATGATCTTTAGTGCAGAGTCAAACTTCACCTAACCATTTGTTTGTGGATTGTAGGTGTTAGTCCTGAAGTGGCTTACCCCACATCACTTTCAGAAATATGACAGCAGGTCTAACAAAGTTGGCACCTCAACAACCATCAGTAATTCCATAGGAAAACTTACTCTGCTGAAAATGTCTAGCAAAACATTTGCTACCTTCTTTCAATGAAAGAAAGCTAACATCACTGGGTACATGGTGGTATAATTCACCTATAACAGGATATATTTCTTAATCTGTAGAACTTAGGGAACTTACTATTCCAAAAATATCCATAACTACTCACTGCAATGGTTCCTCAACAACAGAAAAAGGCATCAATCCAGCCTTGGCTTTGTCTCCAGTCTTGACAACCTTCTAGTGCTGCTCGCAGGTCCTGCAGTCCTTTGTTATATCATTTGCAATACCAGACCAATGCAAATTCTGTGTATTCATCCTTTAGTGCACGTTATGCACATATGGACTGCCAAAGGAATATCCTGTGTTATGGCTGGAAGTGTCGGTCAGTAAGCCCTAGATACTACCTATTATTGTACCACTACTCCATATAGTCCTCCTCCTTGTACAGAAATCCTTTGTCCATTTTTAAGGAGTCTCCCTACCCCTCAGTATCCAAAGCCTCTTTGGTTACCTCCCTTAAGTCATGTAAAGTAGGGTCTAAGAGATGAGCCTGTCTCAAGTCCTCCTTACAGATTGTCTCCAGCTCTTCTTTCACTGGAAGTCTAGTACCATCTACCAATGGTGCCTCAAGTTCTGGATGACTACTATCACTTACCTCTCCCCTTGAAGTACCCCCTTCAAAGGGAAGCCTAGTATCTTTCCCCACCTGTGGCACAGATCCAGAGTCACTGCTACTTACTAACTCTCCTTCTGAGGCAGTCAAATCAGCAGCAGGAATGTCCTCAAACATAACCACCTGCTTGATACCTTGCCCCCCCCCCTTCTCAGTTCAGATAGACTTTAGGCAAGGGTACCTGAAAAGATTTCTGACGTAAGGTCCTAACTGAATTTACTGCCCAGGCAAGTAGGGCTCCTGTCTGACCACTATAAGTCTGGCTATTGTTATGACTGAGGCTGTGTCCCTTTTGGCAATGGCCTCCTTCCCCTTTACCAAGATAGGATTCAGACTCCTGTGATGAATGGGTACATGTGTTGTCTATAAACACACCATTGTCATAATGTTAGTCTTCCTTGACATTTTTTGAGACTTTTGTTTTCCCCCTACCTTACTGGACAATGAGACAATACATGCCCCATCCTGTTACATTTGCAACATCTGACATTAAAAATCTTTGCTTGTACTTGAAGCTGTGGCTTACCCCTTCCTTCCATGTAACCTTCAGGTATGGTTTAGGTTGCCCACCATGGGCTCCCCTATAAGCATGTGTAGTGCTGGGTACTCCCATTTTATTCCACGGCAGCCTGTTAACTGAATAGTGTCCCACTGCCTTTCCATCTCCTCAGTAGTGTTACACTTCCAGTCTGTGAGTCAAGTCCTCATGGCCTGAGACATAGCACTAAAGGCACATCCTTGATCAAAAGATATGAAAGCATTTCATATGTGGTGACCGTACATCCATTCAACCATC
This sequence comes from Protopterus annectens, assembly GCF_019279795.1. Lineage (NCBI taxonomy): Eukaryota > Metazoa > Chordata > Ceratodontiformes > Protopteridae > Protopterus > Protopterus annectens. Next base: position 727,732,010 of record NC_056727.1, on the reverse strand, counting down.
TGTGGAAAAAAGTGCTGACTTCTGCAATATATTCAGTTACACTTTCACCTGCCCACTCCTGTGTTCTATTAATGTCCTTCTGTATGACTCTGGCATCAGTTTAAAAAGGGTAAGCAACAGTTTTAATTCTGGCATAATTCAAGCAATCAGCAACACTGAGTTTAGGCACTGCAAATATTGATTTGTCTTGGAACAAGGGACTTAAAATCCTCCCCCACCATTTTTGGCTAACTTGATGCTAATTACACATAGTCTCAAAGGCCTTTATAAAATGGTCCAAGTCACCACCCTCCTTATATTGCAGAAAAGATTTGTACTTACCTGGGCATCTTGGATGTTGTTTTCCAAATCCCTATGATTCATATGTCTCTGACATGGCATGATAATCCCCTTTTCAGGCTAGCATTATCTTACTCTTTCCTCTACTTATGCCTGCTCTCTCTGCACCTCCAGCAGTTGCATCCACTTAGTTGGCCTGAGTTCCATATGCTTCATTTCAAGTGCCAGTCTCTGTAATTCAATTTGGTGTTTAATGTCCTCTTGTGTTGGAGCTGACTGTCCTTGTAACTGTCTCCTCTCTGGACATATTAGCATACTAGATTCCTTTTCCTTTGCTTTCCTTTGTCAGCTAGGTCCCTGACATTTTAGCCTAGTTGTCAAAAGAGCTCATTTTCTGCTTGTTCATAAATGAAGCTAATTAAAAAATAAAATAACTGAAGTATACAATTAGGCCACTGTATATTTTACCTTGTAGCTGTGATGGCTAAAACACACATGCACACAAGCACGCACATACACACACACACACACACACACACACACACACACACACACACACACACACACACACACACACTTGGTAACAATGCTGTTTTAGGATGAATAATTTCAATTCCAGTATCCTCTCTATTGGCCACTAATGTTATGGTGAGCTGATACCACTGCCACCAGTTGTGATGTAGGGAATGCACCACTGCCACCAGTGTTACACTCATATAGCAGGTTGGCACCCATTGTCTGACACCAATGGGGTTTAGATTCCACAGCTGCCAACCAAGGGTGACATAACAGCAGAGAATACAATCTGGCCTCAGGAGCATAAAAGGAATATGCACTACTACCCCAGGTATGGCTTCCAACACCCACACCCAGACTGGACTTACAACGTGATGTCTTTGGCCAAGCATCCTCAATCATCTGTCTCACCACTCTCTTTGTGAACCAATTTCTTCCAGTGCACCTTTGTCTAAGCTAACTGCATTTCTCACAAATTATTATTTTCACACACATAATTTCCCTGAAAGGCTGGTAGAGTTCTACAGTTCCCAAAAGCTTTATTCCTGGTATGGTAGTACTGCTGCCACTCTGAGTTTAGGGCTAGAGACCCCTAATTGCCTGGCTTCTCTTTAAAAAGCCAAATATCGACAGAGAAATCAACACCTCTTCACTTGTAGTAGGTCTAAGCCATTTAATGGGAGATACAGTGGATATAAAAAGTTTACACACCCCTGTTAAAATGCCAGGTTTTTGTGATATAAAAAAAATAAGACCACAATAAATCATTTCAAAACTTTTCCCACCTTTAATGTGACCTATAACCTGTACAATTCAATTGAAAAACAAATCTGTTAGGGGAACAAATATAAAATATAAAAAACATACAATACGCTGGTTGCATAAGTGTGCACACCCTTAAATTAATCCTTTGTTGTGTGTCCCACCCTTAAACTAATACTTTGTTGAAGAACCTTTTGATTTAATTACAGCATTCAGTCTTCTTGGCTAGGAGTCTATCAGCATGGCACATCTTGACTTGGCAATATCTGCTCATTCTTCCTTGCAAAAGCGCTCAAAATCTGTCAAATTGTGAGGGCATCTCTTGTGCACAGCCCTCTTCAGGTCACCCCACAGATTTTCTATTGGATTTAGGTCTGGGCTCTGCCTGGGACATTCTAAAACTTTACTTTTCTTCTGGTGAAGCCATTCTTTTGTTGACATGGATGTATGATTGGGGTCATTGTCATGTTGAAAGGTGAAATTCCTCTTCATATTTCTAGCAAACACTTGAAGGTTTTGGGCCAAAAGTGACTGGTATTTGGAACTGTTCATAATTCCCCTTCACCTTGACTAAAGCCCTAGTTCCAGCTGAAGAAAAGCAACTCCAAAGCATGATACTGCCACCACCATGCTTCACCATGGAGGTGATGTTCTTTTGGTGATGCGAAGTGTTGTTTTTGCGCCAAACATACCTTTTGGAATTGTGGCCAAAAAGTTCAGCCTTGGTCTCATCAGACCATAACACATTTTCCCACATGTTTTGGGGAGACCTGATACATTGTTTTGCAAATTGTAGCCAGGCCTGGATGTTTTTCTGTGTAAGAAAAGGCTTCCGTCTTGCAACCCTACTCACAGTCCAGACATATGGAGAATACGGGAGATTGTTGTCACATGTAGTACACAACCAGTACTTGCCAGAAATTCCTGCAGCTCCTTCAGTGTTGCTGCAGGTCTCTTGGCAGCCTCCCTGACCAGTTTTCATCTAGTCTTTTTATCAGTTTTGGAGGGACTCCAGTTCTTTACAACATCACTGCTGTCCCATATTTTCTCCACTTTTTGATGATTGTCTTCACTGTGTTCCATGGTATATCCAATGCTGTGGAAATTTTTTGTACCCTTCTCCTGAATTATACCTTTCAACAATGAGATCCCTGATCCCTTTGATGCTTTGAAAGCTCTCTGCAATCCATGGCTTTTGCTGTAGCAGGCAACTGAGTAAATGTCAGAAAAATCCTACAAATACAGCTGAACTTTATTTGGGGTTAATCAGTCTCTTTAATTAATGGCAGGTGTGTACCCAAGAAGACTGAATGTTGTAATTAAATCAAAAGGTGCTTCAACAAAGTATTAGTTTAAAGGTGTGCACACACAACAAAGTATTAGTTTAAGGCTGTGCACACTTATGCAACCACCGTATTGTACGTTTTTTATTTTTTATATTTTTTTCCCCTAACTGATTTGTTTGTTTTTCAATTGAATTGTACAGGTTATAGGTCACATTAAAGGTGATAAAAGTTTTGAAATTATTTATTCTGGTCTCATTTTTTATATCACAAAAAAACTGACATTTTAACAGGGGTGTGTAAACTTTTTATATCCACTGTATGTGTCAGACTGTTAATGAACAATGTAAAAATTGATTGTCCAATTCTTGGATAAATAGTGCATAAATAATGAATATCACCCACAACAGCTTAAAGCCTAGTAAACAAACATTAATTAAATAAAAAAGCAAATACTTATTAAAATATACATAGGATGGCACACACAAAGAAATAAAATAAAAGTCAAGAAAAATACAGGTTCCAGAAAAGTCTAAGCTACTGTTAATTAACTTAAGTTCCCTGACTAGAGCTTACTACAGAATTACTATCCCTAACTATTATAAGTTAGCTAAATTAATAAAATATCTTTAATAACATACGTTTTCCATATGAACAGACCACTCAGGCAGTCAAGATAATATATATATTATAGCATGGCACAGCACTTAGTTATATATACTGACTTTTCCCCAGTTCGCATTGTTCACCATATGAACCTCATCTTCATGTTGCTAGACTAGAGCAAAACATATTTAAACAATTTTTATCAATTATAGAGATGGGCAAGACAATTTTTTTTTTGGAAAAGAGCCAAGCCAAGAATCTGGCTTGGCTCTTAGAGCCCATTAAGAGCCAAGCTGGAGCACAAAGTAGAAAGAGTAAAGAGTAGCACTAAGCTGCAACCACAAACGCACACACACACACACACACACACACACACACACACACACACACACACACACACACACATACGCACACACTCACACACACACACACACACACACACACACACACACACACACACACACACACACACACACTTACTGTGCTTCTAAAAAACACTTGGCCAGTTGTTTCCATGCAAAACCCCACATACTTTCCCCTCACAAAAGATACACATTATCTACATTTGTTTCACTTGTCCACTTGCAAAGAAAGAGAAAGACAGTTACCATTTGCTGCTCGCATACACTAATCCCTCCCCTCAACAATGATCATTTAACAGTGTTAGTATAAATTCCTGTGTTTTCACATACAGCCTGCCTTCACCCAAAAAGTATCCACCTTCCCTGTACCACTGATGTCAACTTGTTTCAAAGGTAAATACAAGCATCTCATCCACTTAGCTCAACAAGCCAGGACAAAGACCTAAAATTAGGGACAGAATTTAAATACTGCTACTATACACCTGGAGAGTTATAACAATATCAGGCTTTGCAATTAGCTTGTATTTTCTGTAGGATGTGAAGTGTACAACTCAATAGTTGCCATAAATTAGTAATCCTCCACTGTTAATCAGAATTCCACAAATTGTATGAGGAAAAGACTGAAAATATGTGGCAAAAAATCAGGGACATTCTGTAATATAAGAGATATTTCAGAGGTATGAGCAACAGTCAAATGTATTCTAACATTGTTTTCTTAAATGTGGATGTTTCCCACTCACACCAAACCAGTTCAACAGCCATTACACATTGATTAACTCCATCTCCTCCCCAGAAGAAAAGTAATGTCCACAATTTTCTTTTCTCACTGGCTATATACTGACTGATATCTCTAACCTCAATCACTGCAAACAAATCATTTATAAACATGGGTAGATCAACTCTCCACACAACTCTCAACCTTCAATCACCACAATGTAAAGCATCAAGTCTCACAATGGCAAGTCGCAAAATGTGGAACACTTCCATGACCTTTAGCTAAATGTTGGCATAATTGAAAAACATACCTCAGTCAAGAGATCATGACCCAGATCATCCCCTAATTCATACAGGTTTAGGTTCCTTTTTCGCAACAATGATCCAGCATAGGTGATCACATTGCATTCCTCATTATGTTCATATGTCATTTTATGCATACACTGAACCTGAACAAACCATTGATCTATATAAAAACACACAGACACCATACCACACATACACACACACACACACACACACACACACACACACACACACACACACACACACACACACACACACACACACACACACACACACACACACACACACACATACACACACACACACACTGTACATATGTCATTTTATGCATACACTGAGCCTGAACAAACCATTGATCTATATAAAAACACACAGACACCACACACGCACAGACACACACACACACACACACACACAGACACACACAAAACACACACACACACACACACACACACACACACACACACACACACACACACACACACACACACACACACACACACACATACACAGTTCATATGTCATTTTATGCATACACTGAGCCTGAACAAACCATTGCTCTATATAAACACACACACACACACACACACACACACACACACACACACACACACACACGCACACACACACACACACATACACACACAGTTCATATGTCGTTTTATGCATACACTGAGCCTGAACAAACCATTGATCTATATAAAAACACACAGACACCACACACCACAAACCACATACACACACACACTCACACACACACACACCACACACCACACACACACACACACACACACACACACACACACACACACACACACACTGTTCATATGTCATTTTATGCATACGCTGAGCCTGAACAAACCATTGATCTAAATAAAAACACACACACACACACACACACACACACACACACACACACACACACACACACACACACACACTGTTCATATGTCATTTTATGCATACGCCGAGCCTGAACAAACCATTGATCTAAATAAAAACACACACACACACACACACACACACACACATACACACATGGTTGAAGTGCTAATCCATTATGAAAAGCAACAGATTACAATCTCATATTTTAAAAGACTCACACTTCCTAGCTGTTTTAGTAGTACTGTCTTCCTGCTACATCTGTGATATGCCCCTCCCCACTTCAGTTTTGGTCAACCACAGTGCTTACCATCTGATGTGACTGGAATACCTGCAGCCTGCAACTCTGGTCTGAATCATTAAAAAGAGAGAGAGGGAGAGAGAAGCAATTAAGTGGCTCAGTTCATTTCTGGACAATTAATTTGTCGAAAAGCAGATCTTTTATTCAAGTTCAAGCTTGGCTTGAGCCAGAGCTGGCTCACCCAGCTGTAATTAATTAAGTAATTATCATAGTAAGATCTTCAGGGGAAAATAAAAATCTTAATCACACAGTCCTGCAACACTAGCATTTGCAATCCCCATCTGCTTCCTCTCTTTTGACTCCACCCTGGTGTCTTAGTGATATGCAAGGCATAAGTCTATCATCAATTACATCTCAAAAGACAGTTCCTAGATTTTATCCTGTTTGTTAAATTAACAAAAGGAGACAGATGTCTGGAGTGTCAACACACCTTAAAATACATCCCCTGTTCTTTTACATGCAAAAAGGCAAAAGTAACGCATTCCTAACACAAGAAAAACATTGATTGCTAATGAACAAGTCAGAGAAGAGAAAGAAAAAGAATACATTTTAATTGAGATACCTTAGCCTGGCATTACCCCAGCATTGCAGTTATGTTAATTCAAAAACGTTTCATTTTTTGCACAATTTGTTGTAATTGTTATTTATTTATTTATTCATAGTTGGCTGGAAAGAAATCACCTAGCAATGTTGTTGAAAGAATTCATAGTATGCCAAATGAGAGGGTGAAATACAAAAGTATATGATGGAAAAGGGATGAGTTTAATGATATGGAATTTAAATGGTTTCACTGATCTGAATAATAAAATCAGATAGTGGCATACTTGAGGAAACTAAAAGCATGGATTGTAGCATTGCAAGAAATGTACTTTGATCAAAATGAATATGATGCATTGGTAGCAGAGTATACGGCATGGGAGTGGTATCCTACTTTGTAGGACCATATAAAAGAGGTATAAAGACTCTGTGAAGATGTCCTTTTACATTAGAAAATATAGTAGATGTAATGTCAGTGACCTTATTTTAATGCATACATGTTCCACCAACTACAGTGCAATTAGAATTTCAAAAGGTCATGAGTGAAATGATTGCTTTTCAGGAAGGGATTAGAGTTAGCATGGGGAAATGGAATGTAGTTAATAGTACCAAAGAAGTACAATAAATTTATATAAAGAAATATACTCAAAGAATCTGGAGGTATGTAGCAATGTATAGGAAGACAACTGGACTTCCCTCAATACCAGATATTAAATCACCTAGGGAGCAATGTACATATTATGTTAGTAGGTATTAGACAGGCACATGTATTGTCACAATGTGCATAACGACTCAGCCTGCATATTTAGTAAACAAAGCCAAGGTGCACCCTGTAATGGCATCAGACCAAGCTTTGATGGAGTATCGAAGGTTGCACCTTCCTGTCTAGAGTGGCAATGGAACTTTCATAACAGTTTCTTAAAAACCTGAAGTATTTAAAAATTGGTGCAAACAATTAATAATGATAATTGTAATATTGAGACAGGATAATTGATAAATGCTACTGACAGAATAGGGTGATGCTAAGATGTAGAGAAACAATGAGGCAGGTTTTATACACAGCACAAATGATTAGGCATTGTAAAAAGAAGATGAATCAGCTGGAGGATAGGCTGGGGGAACCTATAGGGTAAGCTGTGGGATGAGGGGACATAATTAGGGAGGAAATGGGAACTATGAAAAATGAGGCTGCGGGGCTGTCGATAAGGATCCAGTGCTGATTGTAGAGTATTTGCAGACACTGTATATTTAAAATGTACAGTATTATAACATCAATATATTTATTAAAGCTGGTAGCTTCTTCAGATTAACAATAAACAGTTAATTTAATAACCATTGCAAAATGCATCACACGACAATTTAAACCAATAAAACTCATGCAGTTATTTATAAATATATCATTAATAAATCAAGGCTCTATCAGATATAGTCAGAGTCTGTCATATCATTTAGACCAGGTTTATTTGCGGCATTATACTTAAATTGCTACAACTTCATTTTTTTCTAACTTTAAGTCACCTCTTCTATAGTTCAAGGAAATGCATTCAAGCAGATACAGTACAATTAAAAAAATCACACATGCCCTACTATGTTTGAACAATACACTACTACTGCTAGTTTTACATAACACACCCATTATGTTCCAAAATTCTGAATTTTAATTTCCTGGTGATCATTCTTATATAAAATGCATGACAAATCATTTTTCAACAGGTTTTGGTTGAACAATTAGATTTATCTAAATGGCTACAGTTTGCCAGCTATGAAAAAGAATGCACGTTCTTTTCAAAGGTTGTTTTTGTCATTCCAAACAAAAGCTTGCAATCAGAAAGGTTCAGTTATGGAGTTTTGTGATCATATGCCTAGTTCCTCAGCCAGTTTTACAAAGGTAAATGTGAATTTTGGTCATTTATTAAACTTCATTTTGTTGTATTAGACAAATGAATAAATAATTTGTAAATAGTTGCTGGACACGGAATTGAATAATTTGGTAAAGGATTTTGAAAATAAGTTGTTGAAATATAAAGCATTACAACTAGGATAATTTAAATGTTGCTTTTTTTGTTTGGAAAATGACATACAGTGGATATAAAAAGTTTACACACCCCTGTTAAAATGAAAGGTTTTTGTGATATAAAAAATGAGACCAAAATAAATCATTTCAAAACTTTTCCCACCTTTAATGTGACCTATAACCTGTACAATTTGATTGAAAAACAAACAAATCTGTTAGGGGAAAAAATATAAAAAATAAAAAGCGTACAATACGCTGGTTGCATAAGTGTGCACACCCTTAAACTAATACTTTGTTGTGTGTGCACACCCTTAAACTAATACTTTGTTGAAGCACCTTTTGATTTAATTACAGCATTCAGTATTATTTATTATTTTATTTATTTATTTATTTCAGTTTGATTACCGGGGAGGTCAACTGGGCTTGGGGGCCCGTTTTCAGTGGAGACCCGGGGAGAAAAGCTCCACAGAAACAACAATTTTAATTACAAGAAAGAGTTCAGACACAGATAACATTACAATTAACAGGTGGCTACAAAATAGTCTACAATTCCAATATCAGATTGTTAAATTAGCAAAAGTATTAACAGTTTCAGTTAAGTTCAGCAGGAAAAGATAGGCATATTGTATAAAAAGCAAAGAAAAAATTAAAAACTTTAACGTTTAGAAGCTTATGCAATTAGTATTTTAGAAGAGGTGAGGAAGGTAAGGAGGTTTGCCTGGGTAGCTTAAGCATATAGTGCAAACATGCTTTAGTAGCTTATACATTTAGTATTTTAAGAGAGGTTAGAAGCGGATTAGGAAGGTATAGAGGTTAGCCTGGAGAGAAGGGGGAGGATAGTTGAACTGGTGTAGGTTGAAAAGTGCAGTTGCATATCCTATTTAGATAAAGGTGAGAATAAAGTTGGGTTTTGAAGTTGTCTAGGTTTTGTTGCAGGTTCTTAGAGAGGTGGGTAGGGCATTCCATTTTTAGCTAGGATAAAGGATAAGAGAAGCTGACCAGCTGGGCGCTTTGGTTTTTGTACTGTGATCCGGTTTTGGTGAGAAGATCTAAGGGATCTGAAGGGGGGTATAGGGTTGAAGAATATTGGAAAGAGTAGGACAGTTAGTAGGATAGAACACTAATTTATGGGCTGTGGTGAGTTGGAGAAAGTTAAGATGATTGGGGAGTTCAAGCCAGTTTAGAGAGTGAAGGGAGGAGCAGTGATGAGAGGAAGATTTGGATTTAGTGGCAAATTTGGAGATTTTGTTGTAGCATTGTTCCAATTTGGAGGTAAGAGTAGATGATAGATTAGTGAGCAGAGGAGCGCCATATAGTAGAGAGGGAAGGAGATAAGTAGAGGCAAGGGTTAGCCTAGTGGAAGGGGACAGAAAGTGGTTGTTTCTATACAGTAAGCCAAGTTTTATATGTTTTTTTTTTATGTTTAGCTGAATATGAGTATTGAATTTGAGCTGGTCATCAATTGTAACACCAAGAAGTTTAGTGGAGGTTACTATTTCAATCATGGAGTTGTTAAGGCTGGTTATTTGGAAAGAGTTTTTATCAAGAGATGAGGATTTGGAGGGGGAGAAGAGCAGGATCTTAGTTTTGTTGGCATTTAGGGAGAGGTGATTTTGGAACATCCAGTTTTCAGTGGTTGAAAATGCTGTTTGGGTTAGAGCTTGGAGCTCAGTTAGGTTAGGGGCTTGGCAGATCAGACTGGAATCATCAGCGTATTGCACAATTGTGGTGTTGGGGATGGCTTTATGAAAGTTGTTAATAAAGATATTGAATAGTAATGGACCAAGAATGGAACCTTGAGGTACTCCGGTAGGGGTAGGAAGGAAGGTAGACATTGCTTGGCCCCATTTCACAGCTTGGGACCTGTTTGAAAGGTAGCTAGAGAACCAGCAAAGAACTTTTTGGCTAAGGTTAAGGTCAGAGAGATGGTTTAGAAGGAGGGAGTGGGAGATGGTGTCAAAAGCTTTGGATATGTCTAGTAGAACGGATGATACTAAGTTACCGGAGTCACTTGCAGAGTTCACAGAATGAAGGAAGGAGAGAAGGGCAGTGTTAGTACTGTGTCCTGGGCGGAAGCCATGCTGGGTAGGAGAGAGTAGTTGGTGTTCAGTAAGGAAAGGCATGAGCTGTAGGTGGATACATTTTTCTAGGATTTTGGATATAGGGGAGAGGATGGCAATGGGACGGAAATTGGAGACATTACAATTTTTGCCCCCTTTGTGAAGTGGAAGGATGAAAGCAGAACGCCAGAGTTTGGGTACATAGGATTCGAGTAGAGACCTATTTATTAGAATGCTGATGGGTATAGCAATGGAGTCAGAAGCTATCTTTATGAAGGAGGATGGGATGTTATCAGGGGCATTGGAGCAAGGCTTTAGTTTATAAAGCAGTTTCTTTATTAGGTCGGTGGGTACTGGTTTGAGGTCAAAAGTGGGTGGGGATGAAGAGGGAAAGGAAGATTGATTAGGTGGGGAGGGTTGTTGTTGGTGAAAGTCTTGGTTAGTTCGGCGATAGAAGAGGTGAAGAAGGAATTGAATAGTGAAGCAATTTCTGGGTCAGATTTGCTGGTGTCAGGACAGGGACTGTTTTTTGTACCTGGTCTAAGGAGGGAGTTAATGGAGTTCCAGAACTGTTTGGGATTTCTTTTGTGGTTTTCTTGTAGTTTCATGTAGTAAGATTTTTTTATCAGTAATGACTAGTTTTTTGGCAAGGTTTTTTAGTTGTTTAAACTTAAGGAAATTTCAGGCTGTTTGTGTTTAAGGTAGGCTTTCCAGGTTTTATCCCTTTGAAGCATAATCCTTTTTGTCTCCTTGGTGAGCCAAGGGGTGGTTTTAGTTTTGATTCTTTTTCTTCTTATTGGAGCTTGGGACTTAAGGACAGTTAAGAATGTGGAGTTGAAATAGTCAACAGCTTCGTCTAGAGGCAGAGTTTTTAGGGGGCTCCAGTTAGTTAGCTTAAGGGAGTTTGAGAAAGAATTTTGATTAAAGTTAGCTAGGTTACGAGTTTGAATAAAGTGGTGAGAGAGAGGGGAGGAGGGAGTGGCTCGAATGGAGAAGTCAGGGAGGTGGTCTCCTAATGTGTCAGGATTGACACCAGATTTTATAACTTTGTTAGGATGTGATACTAGTATCCCTCAAGTATGGTGCCAGGGGGGTTGGTTTTGTTAGGTCTAGTAATGGAGTTAGTAAGTTGAATGAAGTTAAATAGGCTGATAGTTATGGAGGGATTAGGGTTATTGATTTTTCCCTAGTCAATGTTTACATCTCCCAAAATAAAGGTTTCTAGTTTAATGGTAGATGAGGACCATGAGAGGACGTCTTCCAAAGTATTGGTATTGTTATCAGGAGGAATGTAGAGGGAAATAATACAGATGCTTTTGTGGTTGTTTATTTTTAGTATGCCAATAACTAGTTCTGCACGATTAAAAGAGGGGATGGTTTTAGGGTATGGGGACATAGTTAGGAGGTTAGAGTAGATTAAAGCAACTCCACCTCCTCTTCTATTAGTGCAGTCAGATCGGAGAGAATGAAATCCTGGAAGTAGGAATTCAGAGTCATTAATGTGAGGTATTAGCCAGGTTTCAAAAATGTCTGCTATGTCTGGGGAGTTATGGGTGAGCCAGGCATGGAAAAGTGTTAATTTATTTTTTTAAACTTTGTGCGTTGATTGTGAGGAACTTGAGGTTTTTATGAGTAGTTTTATTGTTGGTGCAAGGCTGATTTGTAGGAGAGAAGTTTGGACCTGGATTGGTGTGTATGTCGCCAGCTAAATGAAGGCAAGTACAATTGGGGATACGTTTATTAGATTTGTGTTTTGATAGATGATATTAGTAGTGAGTTGCTTTAAGTTTGTAGTTGTTGTTAGAGATTGGAAAAAGTTTTATTTTTAAGAGAAGGAGAGGGTGGGAGGGAACTAAAGATGCTGAGATGTTGTGGAAGTGGGATGTGTGGTAGTGCTGGGGAGTCAAAGGGGGAGAGGGCACATGGGAGTTAGTATAGGAGGTTAAATGGTATAGTGATAGTAGAAGCAAGATGAAGGGAGAGAAGAGAAGGACTTTGAAAGGAAGGCGGAGCATGGTTATGGGTGACAGTTAATGTTAAAAGAGAAGGTGATATGAGATTGTGTGTTGGGGGTGTGGTATAGAGAAATAGGTAGGGTGGAGAAAGTGGTAGGGTGGAGGGTGTATCCTGATTGGTTGGAGGAGGGGGAAGGCCTAATAGTAATCTGTATACTGGTTGGTTGGGGAGGGGGGTGGGACTATTGGGCTAAGGATAAATGTAGAAGCACTGGGGTGGGTGGGAATTGGGGGCAGGATAGGGGAGCGGAGTGAGCCCACAGGACGAATGGAGTGGGAAGAGCCAAGAAGGTGGGAAGGCCCAAAAACAATCAGTGACCTGAGGCAGGAGAAAGAGAACTACTGCAGGGGTGCAGGTATATGGATTACAAACATATTTTGTACTAAAAACTCTTAGTTTCTTAATTTACTGGGGAAAACTTTCTAGTAAAACAAGTATATGTATATGGAGAGATAAAAGTACAGCTTACTTGGTGAGGGGCAGAGACACTTTCTAAAACAGGTATATGTGTGTGGAGAGATAAAATTACAGCTTTCTTTGTGAGGGGCAGAGACACTTTCTAGGTAGAGTTAGTAGAGGGTAAGGGGGAAGTTATTGCTTTGATTAATTATTAGGAGTATGCTGCCACCTAGTGGAAAAATGAGGGAGGTGCACTGTGAGGAGATGAGGTTCCACTTAGAAGTTCGGTATATAGAAGTCAGATAGAGGTAATTATGGGGAGTAGACTGTAAGCCAAGGATGGGGTTGGGGGGGGCCTGTGCAGTGACCACTGGTAGGCTGCTTTCACACGTACCAAGGTAGAATGCTGCTCAAGTAAAGTAGATGCTAGAAAAACATATGTAAGACAGAGTACATACACTGAGTCTCTTTAGGGAGATAGGGTCCCAGTAAACTTAATATAGATCAAACAGACTGTCCACCGCTGTCTTTTCTTTGAAAGGAAGGATATTCTGTTTGTATTCTTGGGTTGGAGTCTATCATCATAGCACATCTTGACTTGTCAGTATTTGCCCACTCTTCCTTGCAAAAGCGATCCAAATCTGTCAGATTGCAAGGGCATCTCTTGTGCACAGCCCTCTTCAGGTCACTCCACAGATTTTCTATTGAATTTAGATCTGAGCTCTGGTTGGGCCATTCCAATTTTCTTCTGGTGAAGCCATTCTTTTGTTGATTTGGATGTATGCTTGGGGTCATTGTTGTGTTGAAAGGTGAAATTCCTCTTCATCTTCATCTTTCTAGCAGACAACTGAAGGTTTTGGTCCAAAAGTGACTGGTATTTGGAACTGCTCATAATTCCCTCCACCTTGACTAAAGCCCCAGTTCCAGGTGAAGAAAAGCACACCCAAAGCATGATACTGCCACCACCATGCTTCACCGTGGGGATGCTGTTCTTTTGGTGATGCAAAGTGTTGTTTTTGCACCAAACGTACCTTTTGGAATCAAGGCCAAAAAGTTCAGCCTTGGTCTCATCAGACCATAACACATTTTCCCACATGCCTTTGGGAGACTTGATGTACTGTTTTGCAAATTGTAGCCAGGCCTGGATGTTTTTCTGTGTAAGAAAAGGCTTCCATCTTGCAACCCTACTCACATTCCAGACATATGGAGAATACGGGAGATTGTTGTCACATGTAGTACACACCCAGTACTTGCCAGAAATTCCTGCAGCTCCTTGAGTGTTGCTGTAGGTCTCTTGGCAGCCTCCCTGACCAGTTTTTGTTTTGTCTTTTCATCAATTTTGGAGGGATGTCCAGGTCTTTGCAACATCACTGTTGTCCCATATTTTCTCCACTTTTTGATGACTGTCTTCACTGTGTTCCATGGTATATCCAATGCTGTGGACATTTTTTTTGTACTCTTCTCCTGACTGATACCTTTCAACAATGAGATTCCATTGATGCTTTGTAAGCTCTCTGCGAACCATGGCTTTTGCTGTAGCAGGCAGCTGAGTAAATGTCAGGAAAATCCTTCTAGGACAGTTGAACTTTATTTGGGGTTAATCAGAGTATCTTTAATTGATGGCAAGTGTGTATCCAAGACGAATGAATGCTGTAATTAAATAAAAAGGTGTTTCAACAAAGTATTAGTTTAACGGTGTGCACACACAACAAAGTATTAATTTAAAGGTGTGCACACTTATGCAACCAGCGTATTGTACGTTTTTTATTTTTTTATATTTTTCTCCTAACAGATTTGTTTGTTTTTCAATTGAATTGTACAGGTTGTAGGCCACATTAAAGGTGGGAAATGTTTTGAAATGATTTATTGTGGTCTCATTTTTTTATATCACAAAAACCTGGCATTTTAACAGGTGTGTGTAAACTTTTTATATCCACTGTAATTCATTGTAGATAAAATTAGCATTGGCAAAGACAATCCCCAGGATTCACTAATCCTCCATGTAAGACTAGATTAGTCTTACACGAAAATGCCAGTCTAAGAGTAAGATGGCAGCGCGCCATGCATATTAATGAGGGCGCGCTGCCTCAACTCTAAGGCTAACATGGAGCATGCACGAGTGCAGGGGGCGTGTCAGACTGCCAAGCAGTCCAAAAATACACGCCCCTGCAAGTCTCTCAATCGGGAAATGTCAACTTACATGAGCGAGTCCGATCAAATGTGTACATACCCAACACTACACTCCCCCACATTCTAAACCCCTGTACAATTATAAAATGTAAAACTTTTTTTTTTAATTATTCCTGATATTGCTGCCCGTATTTGCGTGGGTTTGCCCATTACTTAGCTACTGTTAGCAGTTTAGACATCGAAGAGGATAATAAGAAGCGTAGTGGTAGAGTCTTCGCACAAAGAGGAGGCATTCCCAGTTCGAGTGCCACCACTCCCCTTTCTATTTTCTGTTGGAAATCTGTATATAAAAATAATTCCTGACATTTATCATTTAAATTTTAGTAAAAAGCATTGAAATGGCCTATGTAGTAGTGAACGAATTTTATATAAATATATATATATATATATATATATATATATATATATATATATATATATATATATATATATATATATATATATATATATATATATATATATATATATATAAGAAGGTGAAATGGTTATGCATACTGATGGATGCATAAGTAACGTATCTTAAGCAATGTGAAGCACTGCTAAGCAAAGTTTACCAGTATTAAGCATATTTAAATGTAATTGCTCATAGCTGAGCACTGCGTTAACTAGCGCAATAGCTTTGCGCGGAGCTGCACCTCGCGCAAACTAGCGCAAACAGAACATGTTTGCGCGTAGCTGCGCACCACGCTAACCAGTGCAATGTCAGGCAACGACGAGCAACGATGAGCAACATAGAGCAACGTAGAGCAACACCGAGCAACGCAGAGCAACATCGGGCAAAGTTGAGCAAAGTCTGTAAACACAGCCACACCTCCTAGCCGGTCTGGCCAGTAGTAAAATAAAAAGTAATGACAGGCCTCGAACCCAGGATACTGTGCACCATAATCACAGTACTGAACCACTAAGCCATGACAGCTTTTCATAAGCATACACTTTCAACACACACATACATATCAATGGAAGTTTACCCATTGCTAAGCAGGTGTGCCTTCAGCTGAGTTTTTCAAAACTGGCCAATCACAAATAAGTGCATGAAATGATGCATATTTAAGCTCCATAGGTGGGAATACTTGCCATAACTGGTTGTAGTTCCCATCTGCAAGCAGCAATGGCCGGTGCTGGAGAGGGCTCTTGTTTTCGAGCGCAACGTTGGGGCATTGATGAGTCAAAAGTTATGGTTTTGCTCCTTGTCCATAATCATGAGGATAGACTCCTGCGGGGCCAGTACCAGGGCACCCAATACAAAGCGGAAGACTGGGACCGTCTAGCTCATGAACTCACCAGTGCCACAGGTGTCCCTCCGGACTGGTGAGCAGGTCAGACACCACCACACAGACCTGAAGAGACGCAAGGTGGGTCAACTGGACCAGTGGATCCAGGAGGCCCGTGGGATGGAAAATGCCCCACTACTGAGTAAGTAGCCATGGAATTAAGTATGTAAGAATTGCTATTCTAGTGTATACTATGGATAGGTATGTCTCAATATCACTTCATTTACTTCACAGCTGCAGGTGTCCGTGCTGTGAATCAGCAAACCTACGCAGATAGGCTGCTAAGGCTGCACCACCAGGCTGGTTAGTAATTATTCTGCTTGTACTGTTATGTAAAATAAATGAGAGAGCCTGAAAAAAACATTTTAACACAATAAATAAAGGAATAATAATTCTCTAATAATTATTCTGCATATACTGTTATATAAAATAAATGAGAGAGCCTCTAGAAAAGTGTTTTAAGTCTTTAATAAAGGTATAATTCCTGGATTGTGTCTGTGTCATTTTCTTTGATATGTTGTTGTACTCTTACATTATAGAAATAGTACTGTTATATTAAGTGCTGTTAACACACAGTTGGGTAGGCCCATATCAAGTGGATGAAGGGAGTGCCAGTAGCTTTTAAGCATATTTACAGTCCTCAACTGTTGGTTCATGCCCATCATGTACAGGTTAACCTGGCACATGAGTAGCTTTGTATTGTGTTCCCCAGAAATGTCATTGTGCTGGCAGAAATGTAGGGAGCTGTTAACATATAACTGATAATTTCACCTAAACATATCTAGATAAGTATAGGAAAGTAGAGCTGTCAGTGTACCATCTCAGCAGTAGTGTGTCTGAGCAACTCACAAAATATGTGGCAGTAACATCTGCATCCCGGACAGTTTGTATGTGAGATACAGCCCATGTATATAAAGATCTAGCAAAACCCATTTCACAATTTAAGGACAACTGGGTAGTGTAATAATACATGTAGGGGACATATAACTAAACTAGAAGGATATATAAGTTGCTAATGGAGCTATCATTTTCCACCCTACTGTATGTGCATAAAAATGCAATTCCACACCTCAATGGGTATGTCTAATCTCAAAACATTTGTTGGGACATATGTCCTATTGGTTTATAAATATGTTCATTTATTTCGATGCATGTGCCCTGTTCAAAAACACAATATTGGTAGCCTATTGCCATCAATTAAACCTGCATGCTGTTGTAATGTCCACTGTTGTTCTATATATGCATGTGTCATGCTTGTTGTTCAACTGTTGGAACTCTGGTGTGTTGGGTTAATGGGAATACTTCTGCATGCTGTTATAACTAATTGGGAATGCTGTTGACTGTTACTAACCCATATTTTCATTAAATCCTCTTAAACATAGAATGTATAGGAAGGCCGGTCCCAGCGGACCCACCTGTCCCACCTCAGCTGGTGATGGCACCTGGCACCAGCAGGCCTGGTTCCCAGCCTGGGACCTCTCCTCCTCCATTGGCCCTGTGCCACCTTCGAGTGGAAGCGCTGGAGGGGATGGGGCTCACCCCCCTGTGCAAGCGTGGGCAGAGGAGGGCCACCTATCACCCTCCAAACAGTCCGGGCTGTGATGCGTAGGGAGATTGAGCATTCTGTCGCTGATCCTCTACACCAGCTTGAGGCATGAGTGGTGACACTCACGGGTGAGCCTGCCCCTCCTACGCAGCCCCCAGCACAGCCACCCTCTGGGCTGTGAAGGTGCAGTGGTGACTGCCCATGGGTGCAGATCTCAGTTCCACTGCTGCCATCTGTGGGCTCATGGGCTTGCGATTTCCAAACATCCTTCCCCATCAATGGTGTTCACCCACCACATGTGTCATATTCCACCCCTGTATGCGTCTTGTTTGTCTTGTCTGTTTACCTCCCCAACCTACCTCCCCAAATATACCTCCTTCCCTTACCCCACATTCCACTCTCACCTGAAAAATAAAAAAAGGGCAATCTGTTCCCCAAATAAAATTATGCCCCATACATAGCTGCCCATTTTGCACACATGTCCGCTGGACACATAAACTATTTAATTGGCAATACAACATACTCACAGGGGTTGAAGGTTTCATATTTCCCTCCAAACTTATTGCATAAGCACAGCTGTTGTTGTTAAAGAAATAGAAATAGGCAGCTATGGACCTTCCCTACACCCGTCCTTTACATCCCAAGCTGTTTCCCTACTGTCTTTCCCTCTTTGTGCCCCTTTTTCACCACTTTCCTATCTCCCCATTTTCTTTTCTTTTCTTTCAAGGAAATTAGCACAGGGGTTAGCGGGAGTAAGCACTTTTAAGCAGTAGTTAGTGGGTTTGCGCGAGTGTGCGCCTGTGTGCGCTTAGCTAAGCATTGCTAAGCATCATGCAAACCCACGCAAACCAGAACAAACCCGCTTGCAACTGCTTAAAAGTGCTTTAGTCACTCTGTATGTCAGGGCCCTTGTTCTGCTCAGCAGCAAAATAAAACACCTCTGTCAGTCTCAAACCCCGGACCTTGTACACACTAGACTGCATGAAGTACCACTAAGCCACGGTAGACATACAGCAAGTTGGTGCTGAAATAAATATATCATGCATCAGAATGAGTGAATGTAAAGGAAAACTAGGAATGCCATAACACAAATCTTGTTCTGTGGATCTTTACCAGCAGTTGTTGTGGAATTGCATTACATGACTGTGATAAGAGAACCAGCCATTCTAGCAGGAAATAATGTTACAGCAGCACTTTACTACCCCCACACAGTATCATAGCAGGACAAACACTGGCATATCTGATTAGGGCAGAGGCCATACTTCCTAACTGTGACTAATTTTCAGGGATGCCCCTGATTTTGAAACAAATTTTAGCTGTGTCCCTCTGAATCCCTCTGAAAAGTACTGATGTTAGGCAGAAAGGTGGGGAATTACACTTAATGATTTATGACAATAAGTAAGAGTTAGACACTGCTTGTACTTCAGAAAAGGTGTATTAATCCATATGCTCTTGTTCTCTCAAAGTCTCAACTTAATGTCTCTAATATTTTAAACGTGTACCTCACTTTTACCTACTTTTCCATGAGTCTGTTCAAATATGTACCTGAGTGTTTGAGAGGCAGAAACACACAGGTATATCAGGTTTTCTGCTGTTATACACTGTGCAAATAGCTTTGGAAGGAGTTCCAGAAGCATACCCTTATGTAGGAGTACAACACTGAAATACCAAGGGATGTAGCCATGTACTGGTAGCAACCAACTGTGACAATGCCATTGTTCCAGTGCTGAAAAGACTGGTGTGGTGCACAGACAAAGAATAACAGGCTAACCTCTGGCTACAATCTGGATAGGTCCACAGTTGGGAGCTACGCAGACAGACTACTTGCCTTGATAAACTAACAGGTACACAGCAACCCTTTAAGTCCAGCAAGATAAAATTCACACAATAATACATAATGCTGTCTGTACTTTTGCACCTCTACCCAAATGTACAATATACCTGTGTGTTCAGGGTCTACCAAGGATGTAGGTAGGCATACTCAGTACTGAAATTTGTCCAGTTTTCTTGAGCAGCCTGTGCTAATGTCAACACTAAAAAAGCACAAACTGTTCAGAAGTGAATAAATTAATATTCACAGCATAGCAGTTCACAAACAGTTCATGTGCCAAAATAATACATCTCAATAACTACTTTTGTATGGCAGTTAATTGTATAATTAGAAAAGAAAGTGCATATTCCCATGTATCTTGTGCTAGCATTTGGAGGGGTGAGTACAATTATACACTGACAAGTGTGCACTGGAAGCAGCAACATTCAGGTCTGAGTACAACATTCAAATCACTGGCTACACCCCTGGCTTCAGATATAAGAACTATACCAACCTTCTGACTTAAACAACAATGTCCACAGCAAACAAGCATGATCCCCATTTTGGAAAGCTAAAATGGCTATGCCTACCTGAGTTAGCAATTTATAGCATTGGGTTGCTATGACAGTGATTACTGCAATTACCACACAGCAGGCTGCATGCAATTAGCAAATGGTGGCCACCAATTGGTGCAGAGGCCATCACATGCACATGTGCAAATACCTATAAAAGCAGGCTGTAATTGCTGCCCACAAACTCAATCACTCTATTGCAGAGACTGAAAGAGATCATGCATGATAGTCATATTAAAGTTTAGCTTAGCATTGGCAACTGCTGTACCAGGTTAGTATGCTAATCTAGCATTTGTAGCTATATATACCCCCTCTAATGTTACTGTGTGTTCACATGTGACACCTGTTCATGTTGCAGCAAGGCCCAACAGTTCAGCTGTGAGGTCCAGGGACTTACAGCAGTGTGGACCTTGTGTGTGTATGGCACACACATACGGAGAGATACAGATGTGTCATATATACTAACATCTGTATATGTGCATAGAACAAGGGACATATTGCAACTGTTTGTGAAGGGTGGACATATATATGTTGGTGAAGGTTGTTATGTGCATATTTGTATGTAGGTTTTAGTGTGTGGCAAACAAGACAGCATACAGTGCTGGTATATGACATGTGGTGGTTAGACACTGTGTGTGTTTTGTTCAGTTTGCAATGTTGCAGCCAGTGAGGCCTGCTAAAGCTATCTGGGCTGAGAACACTTTCAATGTATTTTTCACAAGACTGTGCAATATTATTACATTACTGTATACCTCACATCCTTTGTATAATTGATATTCCCACAATGAAAGGTGGACTGTATATGTGCCTATATGTGTATGTACACCAATGGATGTGTATATATATATATATATATATATATATATATATATATATATATATAGGTTCGTACTAGGCTATCTGCCCTAGGGCATTTATAAGCCTAGCCAGAGTGTGTTTGGCTTTCGCCACCCATTTTAAATTAATTTTGCTATGCCCTTTTTTGAGGTTAGTATACTGTGCCTTTGTCTAACAGTGACACAGAAGTGATACCCGGGGTATAGGTTCATAGGTAAACTATATATATATATATATATATATATATATATATATATGTATAGAGAGAGAGAGAGTCATATATAGTCATACACCCCACATCTACTTGTTGCAATAGAGTCTATGTAAAGTTGACTGAGTGTGATGGTCAATGTGTTGGTGAATATGTCAAAGATGTGTATTTGTGGGATAGTTTAGTGGGAAACTGTTTCTGTCATGGTATTATGTGTCCTTGTTTTGATCCCAGCAAAAGCTATGTATACTGTTGCTAGGCAGATAAAGCACTATGGCATACAGTCTGATGTAGTTCCTTGGTGTTAACTGGGTGTGTCATTGGAGGCTAAAGCACTACATGTATGCTTATTGATTGGTACTGATGTTGAATCCAAATCCTGTATGAACTGTAGTACTACTTAAAGCTGTAGGCCTAAACAGCACAGTATGGTGTATGTCCACATTGCTTGGAACCACTGTTTTGTGTGGTCCCTGTAGTCCTCACAGATTACATTCCTCAGGCTTAAGGTTTTGTAAGTACTGACACACAGTAATGTATGGTACACACATAAAGCTTATCTGGGTTGCCATACTGTGTCTTGTAATTATGTCTGATGTGTGTGTGGGTATGCCTGTAACATGCCCTCTGTCATATGTGTGTTACAAGATATAACTGCGTATCTAGCAACAGTTATAGTTTACTACAGCAGTATGCCACATATATATTCACAATTGTGCACATATTTTGGCCATGTGTTTGCCATCAACAAGTTGTGTGGTATAATGATAATACTGTAACTGGACTTTACAAACACTGTGATGGATGACATATTTCTTTACGTATTCGCTTGATCTATACCTTCTGTGGCTAGATGGTGCATTGTGTCGCATACAGTGTGCCATGTACTGTTGTATAGTCTTATATAGTGATTTTATTTTGTTGCTGTGCAGAACATGGTTTATTATATAGAGCGTGCCAGGCACTTTCAAACAGTTGTGAGGTGAGCACTGATACATGGTATTGAAAGTGTTTAATCTCAGTCAGCTAATAGGTTGCTATATATGGCAGTTCAGTGATATCTGTACTGTATAATGTTAAGTGTGCCATATGACTTGCTCAGACATATTTTGTCTTTGTCTTCCAGGGATCATGGCCCACCATCATAATCCTAGCTACAGTAGTGCTGAGGATGACATTATTACCAGCTGTCTGATTCAGCACTACAGCCTACTATTCTCAAGAACCAGCCAAGACCAGCATGATCGTACTGCACTGTGGCAAGATGTTGTCAGGAGGGTAAATGACATAGGCATGCATAACCGGACATATGAGCAGGTTCGCCATCACTGCAGTGATTTACTTAGACATGTCCGGCAGCGTGCTTCTGATGTCCATAGACAACAGCTTGCAACAGGTGGTGGGGTTCACATCCACCCCCCCCTCACCAGAGTGGAGGAGCTGCTCCTGAGCCTGGTGGCACCTTCCCAACAACAACAACAACAACAGCAGACATTTACCTTGATGGAGGTTGGAGACACCCAGCAAGAACACATGGAGCGTGCAGGTAACATGGCATATCTGTAGACTTCTGTTACCTCTATTGGTAGATCATGCATATGTGAGATGTGTAACTGTGTAGTTAGAAGATGTGGAGCCTGTTGCTGTGCAATACTGATCATTTGGAACATAATCTGTAGGCCTGTGAATGTAAACTGTTGTACTACTGTAAGATTGCAAACCCACAGTAGCAATGCCACAGTTGTCGCCACTGACAAACTGTCTCATATCTATGTAGGTCCCTCTGGTGTGACAGCAAGGCAGTGGACACATGCTGGTTAGTGTGTTCTACATTTATTATTGCAAATAAAAAATGCATGTCATAGTTAAGGTGTAGGCCATGTACACATGTAACACACCTATGCATAATGCATGCTGTGCATGTTTGCTGTGAGACTACACACATCTCAGTAATGTGATTAGCTGCCTCAAACACATGCAATACACAGACCATCTCAAACAAATGTGGCTATACTGTAGTGACCATTGGATAGGCAGAGTCGATACGCATGCACACAACATACACAACTATGTCATACACAGAACCTGTTAACATACTACACATGAAGTATTCACAAACCCTCTGTACAGTCACACTCCAGTATCTCAAATGTCATCCACACAGCACACATAATATACCTGAGGGGTAGAGGCCTATCATGGGGCAGTGAAACACTCTGCAACACACAACACATTCATGTTAGGCAATGCTCCTTATTGGCCTCCTTACAAACCCATGTAACAACTGGCTGTGAAATGGTGAATGTAGCCATGGTAGTGCAGTTCTGGTACAGCATGATAGGTGCTGGTTTAGGACACATTTGTAGCCTTGAGTGACCACATGATGCTTCATGATGATGGCTTATGGTACTACACCCCATCCAGTTATTGCAACCACAGTACTACACATAGCTTTCATTGCTATACACCTCAATGTTGTGTGTGTGTGCAAACATATGCACCTATAAACAATATGCATACCAATCACCATTTGCACAAATGACACATATATGTCTTGTAATGCTATTGAGTGGCTAGGTCATATGACACACATTGGGTATGTGTGATGTTTAAATATGCAGTTGTGTTTTAGCATGCCATGTCATGGATGACACTGGCATGTCCACAGTATGATTCACACTCACCATAACTACTGTACATTGGCTATGTGGACAAATGGTATTCCATCAGTTATAAATGCAAAACTGATCTTGTGTGTATACACATCATGCATGAGCTAAAACTGTGCCCACAATTATTTGCTAAAGACACAGAGGCTCTAATCAGAATTGGATATCTATGTGACACACAGATACACATCCAGCCATGGTATGTATACCTGTGAGTGATGGTGCACAGTACATTAAAGAGTTTTTAATACTTGCACAGCAATGTTGTGTCCATTTATACATTGCGTTCCAGGGAGAGGCCAATCACCGAAAAACAAAACACATACATCAAAGCCATGTATACTGTTAGTAACAAGGACTGTCTACACTTGCACTGCATGCTGTTGAGCAACACATGTCCTGCATGCTGACATGTGTGATATGACTGTTTGGCTTGTGATACTGTACCCCACTATCAACTGCTATTGAGTATGTGCTGAGATTGGTGGTGGTGGTGTGTGTGTGTGTGTGTGTGTGTGTGTGTGTGTGTGTGTGTGTGTGTGTGTGTGTGTGTGTGTGTGTGCCTGCTTTAGTGAGGAGTATATTTGTGTGCATGTGTGCATGTATGCATGTGTTCATGTGTTCATGTGTGCATGTTTTCATGTGTTCATGTGTGCATGTGTGCATGTGTTCATGTGTTCATGTGTTCTGACATCATGTATAGGTCTTAAAGTGTGTTTCCTGTTTTACTCTCACAGGTGCTGAGGTTGGGCTGGTTCAGGGCAGCAGGGAACCTGATGTCACTGACACAAATAGTGATAATGAGGATAGGTGTGTTGAGGCACAGGCATGTTTGTCAGGGTCTGTTGTTGGGCCACCAATTGACAGTACACAAGTCTCCACCCCATCCATGCACACAGTCATACTGCCTGTACAGCCATCATCACCAATGCCCTTAGCAGAGGGACAGTGTACAGTCGGCAATGGCCAGGACATTGTGGTATCTATGGCGCATGCATCTGGACACAGCAGCCATAGCCAGATGTCTGGAATGGTACCACATAGGCAGATGTCCAGGGGTTCTCGTCAGAGCACTGCTCGTCATCATGCCCCTGGCAGACGTGCCACAACTCTTACAACCACATGCATGTTCCAGGCTGTCATGGAGGCACAGGCACGTATGGAGCAGTACACCAGATAGGGACTAAGGGCACAGAGGGCTCATAACACCTCTTTAAATGACAGTATCTGTGACCTAGCAGGTGCCATCCATAATTACACTGAGGCCATTGATAGATGTTGGGGTGAGACATTAGATGTCCTCCACAATGTCATGTCCATGTGTCAGGACAGTGCGGGACAGTTGAGACGTCGACATGGACGTATGCCAGCAATATCATCAGCTGGCAGTCACCGTGGATGTCCATCAAGTCATAGCCACTCCCGTAGTGCCAGTACCAGCCCCAGCAATGTTGGGGGTGGGCTGTCCATAGACCGTCCAAGTAGACTACGTGCACATGGCTCTGGCCAGTCCCAGCAGGGACCTGGATCCAGTGTATATATGTCAACCTCTGAGGATAGTACCCAGTCTGGATTAGTACCTGATACTGTCTGTAGCACCCCTGCAAGGCACAGGTCCTGTATCCATGGCCAGAGATGGTGATCTGTAAAGCCTGCCAGGTACAGTCTGTAGCTGTCCCACAAATCCCCGTATATGGCAGCCACATGGTGGAACTGTGTGCATACAGACACAAACACATAAACCAGACACCTAGGGCAAACAAATACCCACACACATTACATCCACATTGGCCCATAACAGCACTCTTGGCCCTCACACACACACTCACATACACATGTCGATTGTATGGCTCAATGTAGGCCTCTGGCAAACCAACAACATCCCCTGTGCATATGATGAAACCTGTGCCACCTCCTGTCATCTGTAACATTGATGCAGGAACAGGCTAACATGGTGCTGATGCGCAGGGTGACTTTATAACAGAATAGCAATGTTAGCATGTTGTCAGCAGTAAAGTGTAATGATATCCTTGAAGGTATAGCTGAGCAGACATGATACATTAAAGCTATAATTATCAATGTAGTATTGTTTACACCAGTGTTTATTCCAATTGTGTATTGTCTGCCCATGTACTACTTGGCTGATGTGTGTAGTTTTGTCAGCATGTGTTAGAGAGTGGACAGTAAGTGTGGGATGTGTGCAGCACAGATTTGCACGTGAAAATTTGTGAACATGGTTGAGGTGCACTGTCTGTATGTAAGTGCATATTGAACACATGGGCAGGGTGACATGCCCTGTATTAGACAGTGTTAACACTCCATAGTTTCTATTGATGGCCAGTATGCATTGTACTACACACATTTTGGAACTTGAGTACATGTGTGTGTATGACACGGTTTGACACTGTGCTGTGGGTGATACTGTTACTATCTGTCATTGGTTTGCATTCTGGTAGGTTACATAACCTCAACAGCCTGACCATAAACAATTGTTAGATGATGTCTTGACAACTGACACACAGATGTAGGACACAGTAACATTTGCAGCCTTCAAGTACTATTCTATGCCAGTAACCAGTGGTATTCACCTGCACTCAGTCCTGGGACCACTCCTGTTTGGCATATAGCTTTCTTAGGTACAAGCAAACACAGTAGGGATATGTCTGGCCATGTTTGGCAATGCATACTGTGGGTTATAATGCATTCTCCAGATGACACACACATCCTCCAAAAGGGTATCATACAAACAGATACCTGGTGTCAAACCCATGCTGTACAGCTATAAGCCAAATAAAGCATAGTCATCCACTTTTACAAAACATAGTATCCCCAGAGTACCACATAGGTAGTAGCCCCCAAAATATTGAACAGGTACCAATGTATACATAGAGCCATGTGTTACGTCATCTCTCCTCTGATAATCAAATTTCCAAAGGGTTTTGGAAATCCCTCTGTGGATTACATAAGCAATAAGGGGTCTGCATGCATATCCACAAAGGTTGTTGCACACCTATAATAAATAGCCATCTTTGACAGACTTTGCTGCTTTTGAACAGGTTTCAAATATACCACAGGCATAAACCCTCACTCACACTATTCAATAGAAACCGTAATGAGTGTATGTGAAACGGATGATGTAGGCCAGGGATCACTGCAGTGGCTAGGCTTGTCACAAGCATACAGATGTGACCTAAGGTCTGGAAAGTGGCAGCACACTCTGGGAAAGATAACAGATGTGTTCATGGAGAAAGCAGGGTTCCCACCTATGAAATAATTGAGGTCACATGTATGTATATGTATTTGCCGCACAGCTACCTGACATGTGTAATGCACATACTGTTGTCATTGTAATATGTCATACAGTAGTAAAAGCAAAACCCACATCAACCAACAGCGTCACACACACAGTCACCAAGTTCAGGATTCAAACCCCTACTTAACGATATTATAACAGTACACATTTACATGACGTGCTATACACATTACTGGGTGTTCTCCTTTCCACAGGTATATTTGTAGGATGGTGACATCATCAGACTTGACAAAGATGAGTATACCACTTTTAAGGTGTTTCAGTAGTCTCCAAAAAAATTGCTCCTCTCCAAGGAGACACACACACACACACACACACACACACACACACACACACAGGTGGCAAGTGCAGAATTCAAACCCCTATCTAACTACTTTATGATACTATAGCGGTATGCATTTATACAATGCGCTATACACATTACTGGGAGTTCACCTTTCCACAGCTATATTTGTAGGATAGTGACATCATCAGACTTGACAAAGATGAGTATACCACTTTTAAGGTATTTTAGTAGTCTCCAAAAAGATTGCTCCTCTCCAAGGAGACACACATACACACACATTGGCAAGTGCAGGATTCAGATCCCTACCTAACTACTTTATGATACTTGAGCAATATGCATTTACACAACACGCTATACACATTACTGGGAGCGCCCCTTTCCACAGGTATATTTGTAGGATGGTGACATCATCAGACTTGACAAAGATGAGTATACCACTTTTAAGGTGTTTCAGTAGTCTTAAAAAAGGTTGCTCCTCTCCAAGGAGGCACACACTCTCATACAGTTGGCAAGTGCAGGATTCAAACCCCTACCTACCTGCTTTATAATACTAGAGGAGTACGCATTAACACGACACACTATACACATTAGTGGGTAGGATGCTGACATCATCAGACTTGACAAAGATAAGTATACCACTTGTAAGGTGTTTTAGTAGTCTCCAAAAAGGCTGCTCCTCTCCAAGGAAACACACACACTCACTCACATACAGTTGTCAAGTGCAGGATTCAAACCCCTACTTAACTGCTTTATGATACTACAGCAATACACATTTACACAATGCGCTATACACAGTACGGGGAGCTGTCTTTTCCACAGGTTTATTTGTAGGATGGTGACATCATCAGACTTGACAAAGATAAGTATACCACTTTTAAGGTGTTTTAGTAGTCTCCAAAATGGTTGCTCCTCTCCACGGAGACAGACACACACACACACTCTCATACAGTTGTCAAGGCAAGATTCAAACCCCTACCTAACTACTTTATGATACTACAGCAGTACACATTTACACAACGCACTATACACATTACTGAGAGTTCTCCTTTCCACAGGTATATTTGTAGGATGGTGACATCATCAGACTGGACAAAGTGGGTTACATTAGGTGGCATTAGGTAGGCTACATAGAAGGAATTTCTAAATACTTTGCCAATGCGATCATCAAAGGATAGTTTACTATCTACCTGGATCCCCAGGTCCATAATTACATTCTCCGTACATACTGGATTACCACCTATGTGGTAATTTGTGTGCACTTTGTTTTATCCAAAGGGGATAACTTTGCATTTTTTGGCATTCTGCTTGAGGGCATTGTTTTGACTCCAGGTATCTGTATCTGTAAGACCCTTCTGGAGGATGTCTGTGTCAGCCGTAGAGTCAATTATGGACCACAGTTAGCAGTAATCTGCAAACTTGTTCAGCCATACTCCTCCCATGCTTGCCTGTACCTCTGAGCAGTATCTACTGAACAGGTGGGGTCCCAGGACCAAGAACTGTGGGATGCCATTTGTGACTGGTTTAGAGTCGGACATGGCACCCGCAACTCTGAACATGTATGTTTGATTTGTGAGCCAGTTGACCACCCATCCTGTGAAATAGGTGTTAATGTTCAAGCTGGTAAGCTTGTCCATGATGCCAGAGTGGGGAATGGTGTCAAAGGCCTTAGTGAGGTCCAGGTGGGCTGTGTGGACTACTTTCACCTCCATCTGTGTCCTTGGTAACTGTTTCAAAGAAGTCAACTAGGTTTAGGAGGCAGGATCTGCCTTTAACAAAGCCAAGTTGGGTAGAGTCCAGTGTCTGGAGGTTCCCAACATCTCTGTTTATGGGTTCCATGATAATTTGCTCCATAGCTTTGCAGACCGGGCTGAGTAGGCCTATAGGGCAATAGTTTCCAGGTTCTGTTGTGGCACCACCTTTGTGGAGCTGGATGACTGTTGCTGTATGCCATTCTTTGGGTACATAGCCTGTGGTAAGGTTGAGTATGGGCAGTGAATGTAGGTGAGGGTGTAGTTCCTTTTGGGGTTGGTGTAATACGCAGCCTGGGACACCATCCAGTCCCACTGATGCTGTGCTCTTAGCTTTGGAGAGGGCGGTTTTTACCTGCATGTCCATGAAGTCTGGGGCTCTGCATTCTCCTGGGATGGACACAGACTCTTTTGGGGATGATGGAGGGGGGTTTGCACTGAACTTGTTCACCAGGATGAGGGCAATGTCAGTTGGTTCAGTGTATTTTTTGCCATTTTGCAGTAGCTGACAGCATATTTGAGAGTTGCCACCTAAATGTTTGGTATAGCTAATGAAGGCTTTGTGGTTGTTATTCTTACATTCCTTGGCAATTTGTCTTTAGAGACTGGCCTTGGATTATTTTATCAGCGGTCATTGTTTCTTCCTAATAATGATCAGTGATGCCTTTCCTTTTGTGAAGTTTGCTCTGTCATGTGTTCGTTTCCTCCTTCTGTTATATAGCTTATTTATGGGCGACGACCACCAGATTGGTTTCTTATTTTTGGAGAAGTGCATCTTGGTTTTATTTGGGATGTCTTAATCCATGCATCCCTGTAGATGCTCATAGAATGCACTTGTAAATGATTCTGCAGATTGTACAGCATTATCCTATAGCAAGGGGGCTTTGGAACTTTCCACTTTGGTCTTGAGAAGTGTGCAGTTTGCGTTTGAAAATTTCTTCACAGTGGTTTCTTTGACTGGGGTAGGGCATGATGTGGATGTCCAGTGTGATTACTTTATGATCTGATATTACCAGTGAGGGGTTTATCTCTGTTGTGGAACACTGGTACCCCATGTTGGTGATGATCAGGTCCAGTATGTTGTCCCCTCTAGTGAGCGTGGTGACCAGCTGTTCCAGGGTGTTTGAGTTTTTAAACTCTAGGAAGCATTTGGGCAAAGGACGTTGTACACGAGTAATTCTCCCAGTCAATGTTTGGGTAGTTGTAATCTCCTCATATAATGGTGTTTGGTAGGACCTTTATATTTTCCACTGTTCTCAGGAATACTGAGTGAGGTTCCTGAGACAAGGTAGGTGATCTGTAGCAGGCTACAATCTGATAAGCAGCTTTGCCCAATGTTAGTTGCACTTGCATGGTCTCCAAGGCCTCATGCTGTGCCACTAACCTGAAGGTGTGGGTATCCATAAGGTAAATGGATACACCCCTTCCTTTTGTATTTCAGTCTGGGTTTTGGGGCTGAAGATCAGAGGGATTGTGAGTGTTTTACGTGGAGCATGTCCAACAGCTCTGTGTTTGACATAGCTTTGTATGTTAGGCAGAGATCACCTCTGAGTAGGCGATATGCGAGAGAGTACAGCTGGAGCATTTTGAGATGGTCTGTGTATGGCATGTATTTCAGGCTGCTAATGCTCTTTGTGAGGTATTTCTGCAGGCTTTCCAGTTGTTGTAGATGTCTTGTGAGGTACATAGCAAAAGGGGAGTTGTACTCTATTATGGATCTAGTTAGTGATGAGTAGAGGGGAAGAATGTCCTCTTCTATTCTGCATGAGACACCTTTTGTGATGAGGTGTGCCACTTAGAAGTATTTCCTGTCCACTGTGGGGATGTGATTATCACAGGTGTGTCCACTGTCCACCTGTGACCCAAGGTCTCTTATCACACTTTCAGTGTTAAGTATACTACCGCCTATGTTGTAGTTCATGGCTACGGAGTTTTTACCAAAGGGGATGACAATGCACTTTTTGGAAGTGAGATTGAGGTCATGGCTTTGACACCAGGCATCTGTCTCAGTGTGACCCTTTTGTAGGATGTCCACGTCTTTAGTAGTTTCAATTATGGCTCCTAGTTTGCAGTCATCTGGAAACTTCATTAGCCACAGACCTTCCATGTTAAAGTTTACTTCAGGGAAGTAGATACCAAACAGGACAGGACCCAGGACTGAACCCTGTGGTACTGCACTTGTCACTGGTCCAAAGTCATACTTGGAGTCTGCTACTTTCACAGTGTGTGTTCTGTCAGTGAGCCAGTTGGCAACCCATCTTGTGACATAGCAATTTATACCTAGTTTAGTGGGTTTATCTATAATTCCAAAGTGGGGGATGGTGTTGAAAGCCGTGGCAAGATCTGCATAGGCTGTGTGAACCACCTTACCCTTGTCTACGGTTCTGGTGAATGCTTCAATGACATCTATCAGGTTTAGGAGACATGATCTACATTTTACAAACCCAACATGGTTGTGGTCCAGAGTTTGGAGATTACCAATGTCTTTTTTTATAAGTTATATGATGATACATTCCATGGCCTTGCAGAGCAGGCTCATCAGGCTAATGGGGCGCTAGTTCCTGGGGTCCATGGTGTCTCCACCCTTGTGTAGTGGGATAACCATCATTGTGCGCCATTCAGCAGACACAAAGCCTGAGATGAGGCTATGACTAAACATGGTACATTGGTGTGGTGCCTGTTTGTTCTGTAGTTTGTGTAGGACACAGCCTGGGAAGTTATCTGGTCCCATGGATGCTGTGTTCCTGGCTTTGGAGAGTGTTTTTTACCTGTGCAGCTGTGATGACAGCAACTTTGCAGTCTTCCATTATAGAGATGTGCTCTTTCATGGGTGAGAGGGGGGTAAAGTTAGCACTGATCCTATCTGCCAGGATGTTGGCAATATCAGTTGGGTCTGTATATTTAGTGCCATTGTGCTGTAACTCAGAGCAGATCTGAGTGTTGCCATTGAGATTCTTGACATAGCTATAGAATGCTTTGTGGTTGTCTTTAGAATCTGTGTCGACTTTGTTTTCATAACTAGCTTTGGAGGATTTTATCAGGGATCACAGCTTCTTACTGATGTTGACCATGGAGCTCCTCCATTCATGGGATTTTACCCTCTTTTGCAACAGTTTCTTCCTTCTGTTGTGCAGTTTGTTTATGGCAGGGGAACACCAGATTGGCTTCCTTTTCTTGGAGGATAGCATCTTGGTTCTGTTTGGGATAGCACGATGCATGCAGTCATGTAAGTGCTTATAAAGTGCAATTGGGAAGGATTCAGTAGTCGTAACTGTATTGTCCATCTGCATGGGTTTCCTGCAGTTCAGCACTTCTGTATTAAGAAGAATGAAGTTGGCTTTGGAGACATTTTTAACATGGTTTCCTTAATGGGGGTGTGGGTCCAGAATGTGGATATGTAGGTTAATTAGCTTATGGTCAGATGGGACCAATGAGGCACTGACTTCAGGTGTGGAACACCGGTCACACAGGACAAACCAAACCCCGTAACCAACACAAATAACCACAAAGTGAGCTAACTGCTACTCATTGCCAGAAGTCTCAGCCTCCAGATGCACACACTCGAGGCACTTCTCAGTATGGAGAATATTGATATCTGTGCAGTAACAGAAACCTAGTTCAAGGCTCTAGAGAGCACACCAGCACTACCAGGATACTACTCATTCCATACCTTCCAGCATCAGAACCTGGATCATAGCACATAGGGTGGGGATGTATCCATATTCATCAAGGATACCTACACCTCTCTACATCCTCTCTACAGGATAGGTACCCATAGAATGTTGCACAGCAATGTTCTTCCCACTCCACAGGGGTGGGACCACAAAAACCCCTTGGCATTCATGCTCTATGAGCCTGATGAGTGTGTTCTGCAAGGCAATGGAGCCAATCATAATGGAAGTCAACAATACAGAGATTGGGAACCTTCACACAGTTGAGCACACCCAGTTTGGCTTCGTCAAATGCAGACCACGCCTCCTGAACTGGGAGGATTTCTTTGACAGTTACCCAGGCTACAGATGATTGAAATGAGCTCAACACAGCCTACCTATACCTCGCTAAGGCTTTTGACACCATTCCCTAGCCAGGTATCATAGATGAACTCACCAACTTGGCCATGAATCCATACATCACAAGATGGATTGCAAACTGGCTCACAGATAGATCCCACACATTAATAGTTGCTGGCTACATGTCAGACTCTACACCAGTAATGACTGGTGTCCCCCAGGGTTCAGTCCTGGGGTCCCTCCTGTTTGGTATAGACTTCTCAAAAGTACATGCCAACACAGGAGGGTTGTGGTTGACTAAGTTTGCTGGGAACTGTAAAGTGTTTGCCATAATAGATTCCCCGGAAGACATACATATTCTCCAGAAGGGACTCTATGAGACAGATGTGTGGTGTCAGAATCATGGCCTCAAGCTCACTGTGGAGGAATGCATAATGATCCTCTTTGTTGAAAACCAAATGCCAACAAACTACCACATAGGTGTTACCCCCTTAAAAATGACAACATGATAAGGGATCTGGGGACACAAGTAGATAGTCATCATTCCTTTGACAACCATGTTGCCAAAGTGATTGGCAGATCCTATGTGGCCCACCTAATCAACAAAGGGTTTGCATCAGGACCCAAAGAGGTAGTGTTGGCACTCTACTCTTACGTCATCATACCCATCATTGAGTACAGTGCACCATTTTGGATGTACTCGACTTAGCATATCCAGCAGCTGTAGAGACCACATAAGTACCTCACCAAGAGGATTACTGGCCTCAAAAAGTTGTGTTATGCAACACAACTGGTAAAACTAAATCTGTTCTTTGTTGCGTACCGCCTACTCATAGGCACACACGGCCTAACATACAGAGCCATGTCCAACACATAACTGTTGAACATGCTCCATCTACAGATAACAACATTGAATCGGCCTACACATTCCAGGGATATGAACCTCATCACAACAATGAATACAACATGCTGGTGGGATAGAGTATCATCCAAGACACTTGCTTTACTGTGGAACAGAGTCCCAATGTACATCAGACAGAATCCCTCGCTGACACTCTTCAATTGGAACCTTGATGAGTGGATGAGAAACAGACAATTCATGCCAGGCATCACATCAGCAGCCTCACTAGAAAGGGGCTTAGGGTAATAACTATTATAACTAGGCCTTGGAAGACTACCCAATGGTGTGGTGAAAGCTGCAGAACTTGCGTAGGCTGATATATGCCTTCATGGAGATAGTCTATTACATACCTATGAACCTATGTGACAGGTACATGTCTACAGATAGTAGATGTGTACTTCACTGTACAGTCATGTTGTACATCAGGCACATGGACCACATACACTGTATTGCTTACAGATACTGGTGGCTGTTATGTGCAGTGGGAGAGATGTGCACCTCATGTCTTTCGTACCATTGGGATGTGTGCTGGGTGGGACAGTCCTGGATGGCTCCCTGTCATGGTCACCCTCTTACACACATCTCTGCCCATCCATGTTTGGCTTATTATACTGTGTTCCCCCTACATATATATATATATATATCTATCTATATATATATATATATATATATATATATATATATATATATATATATATATATATATAGGCACATAGGTAGGTAATAGGCTATCTGCCTGAAGGCATATATTAGTATGGCCAGAGTGTGCAGCTATCACCACCCATGGAGTTAGTTCCCTAGGCCTCTGTGTAGTAGAGCTGATGAAGTGATCCATGGTGTGACAGTTCAGTTTCACATACACTCATCAAGGCTCCTCTGGAAGAGTGTCAGTGAGGGACTCGGCTTAATGTCAGTTGGGAGCCTGTTCCAAAGCAAGGGAAGTCTGTGAGTTAGTAATGTGTCCCTCCAACATGTTTTATTTAATGTTGTGATGATGATATCCCTAGAGCATGTCATACAGTGAGCTTGGGTTTACTTCAGATAGCGCATGTACATCAGTTCTGCATTGGACATGGACCTGTCTGCTGGGCAGAGATCTCCTGAGTAGACAGTATGCAACAGAGTACAGATTGAGTTAAATTCAGTCTTGTTGCATGGGGCAACTGTATGAGGCCAGTAATTCTCTTGTTGAGGTACTTCAGTGGTCTTTCCAGCTGCTGAAGGTGCCTAGTCAGATTCATCGCAAGTTTGTTGTGGTACTCTCTGACGGGTCTGATGACTGATGAGTAGAGGGAACCTCCTTTGACCTACATGCAAAAACCTTGGCAGTTTGTGGGAACACATAGCATGATTTTCTAACCACTTTGTGAATGTGTTTCTGGAAGTAGAGATGACTATCCACATGTGTCCATAGATCCCTTATTATCACCTCCATATTTATGGTGTTGGCACCTATGTGGTATTTGTATGACTGTAGCTCGAGGCCATAATTTTGACCCCACATCTGTCTGACTGAGACCCTTTTTAAGGATGTGTCTGTTGTCCCAATCATCGATTATGACAACTTTTTTGCAGTCATCCACAAACTTTGCTAAACATAGCCCTCATGTGTTTGACTGTATTTCTGAAAAGTATACACCAGACAGGAGGGGTTCC
The DNA here is from genome assembly GCF_019279795.1 of Protopterus annectens. Taxonomy (NCBI): domain Eukaryota; kingdom Metazoa; phylum Chordata; order Ceratodontiformes; family Protopteridae; genus Protopterus; species Protopterus annectens. The sequence continues at coordinate 727,695,953 of NC_056727.1, read as the reverse complement.
AGGACTGAGCCATGGGGGACCGCAGTTGTTACCAGCTTGAACAGGAGACCACAATTCTTACCTTGTGGGATCTATCTGTGCCCCAGTTGGCAATCCATCAGATGACATACATATTTATGCACATGTTGTTGATTTTGTGGATACGACATGTGTCTGGGATGTTGGAAAAGGGCTTTTCAAGGTCTATGTGGGATGTGTGTAGCTCATTTCATTGATGTATGTCCTGGGTGACTGCCTTGAAAACAGTCTAGCAGGTTTGGGAACCATGATCTGCCCCTGACCAAACCAAAATGAGTAGGGTTGGGTGTTTGTAGGCTCCCAATAGCTCTGCTTATGAGTTCCATCATGATGGACTCCATGGCCTTGCAGATCAGGCTTAATAGGCTTATAAGACAATAGTTTCCATGGTCTGTTGTGCACCAACACTTGTGGAGTGTGCCAAACGTTGCTGTAACCCATTCAACAGTTTCATATCCTGTACAGAGGGTGAGTCTCAACAGACTGTTCAGGTGCAGGGTCTGTTTGTTTTGTAGTTCACATATGACACAGCTAGGGAAATCATGTCATCCCATAGATGCCATGTTTTTAGGTTTGGAAAGAGCTGTTTAACCATTGTATATGTGATTTCTGGGTTTTCACAATCTCCAGGTATGATAATGGGCTCTTTTGTCAGTGAGAGGGGGGTAAATATGTATGAACCTGTCTGACAAGATGTTGGCAATGTCAGTCATGTAAATGTATTCATTTACAGTTTGCACTGACTCAGAACATATATGAGTTTACATTGATATTTATGACATAGCGAAATAAAGCTTCATGGTTCTCTATGGAGTCTTTGACAATATTTTTGCCAGAACATGGATTGGATAATGTTAGGAGTGCTCATTGTTTATTGATGATACTGATCAGAGATTTATTGATCTTCTTTGAATTTTCACTTTCTTTGAACAACTTAAGTACTTGTAGTACATAGTTTTATTATGACAGGAGTCCAATATATTATATGGATCTGTTTTCATATAACTGTGCGCAAGGCAGGATTGGTAAATAGTGACAGGTTTCTGGGGTAAGAACTGCAACTGCCAGATATGTGTGGCCCACTGCTGTACTCAGACATGGCCTAAGTGTGTGAGCATGCCCAGTATGACTTTTCAGTATGTTGCTGACTGAAATTTGCTAAATTTAAGTGTGTGAGCATGCCCAGTATGGACATATATACTATATGTGTGTGAAAAATCAAGTTGGTTTTTACTTCAGGGCTCACCTTTGTGTTGTACATCGACGGGAACCATGCTGTGCCTGCAGGGCTTCCATGAGTCACTTTGCATAGACTTATCAACATTTCTATACATTTCTACCCGGGAAGGCACACCTGATTGTTACTGTCGGTGTACATAGGATGAGGGGTTCACCTGACACTTATACACATTTGCTAGGCCTGCACTGCTATGTTAGGTACTCCATTTCAGTCTGTACTGTTGCCTATCGTACTGGCTTGAGGCACACTACTGTACTACAGATCTTAGCTTCCAATTTCACGTATATTAGTTTGTGACTTCATAGCCTACCCAACCCACATCACACTGCCTGGCCTGCTGTTATCTGTCTGCATAGGCCTGGGGGAAGTTACTCATATGCCTCTTCAGAGGGCATGATACAGCATTTGTTTGTGTTTGCGTTAGTCTGCAATTGTCCTGCTGTGTCTGTGCCAGTGAAATGCTGTCATGGCTTAGTGGTTATGTACTGTGACTATAGTGCACAGTGTCCTGAGTTCGAGCCCTGTAACTGCTTTTTATGTTCCTGCTGGACAGACCAGACTGCTTAAGGAACAGTAGAACAGTAAAGCAGGTGTGAGCGTGTTTACCTGACTTTGCTAAACTTTGCCCAACCTTGCCCAACATTGCTCAACGTTGCCCAACGTTGCACTAGTTAGCGCGGTGCGCAGCTCCGCACAATTGTGTTTAAATATGCTAAATAGTGGTAAAATGTGCTTAGCACTGCTTTATATTGCTTAAAATAGAGCAATCATGCCTCAGGTGGTGCTGCAGGGCTGCCTATGTCGGATGCACATAGTGCACTCCCTATACATGTTTGAAAACAGGTAGTGTCAAGTTAGGCATCCCTTTTATTCTATGTGCGAGTCAGAGAGAGGTGTCATTTCCAGGGTTCCTACTGAGTCAGTGTATGTGCTATGCGTTGCCTCTTTGCCAAGGCCAAGGCATACTGGGCACACCTCCTTCTGCCTACTGGGGCAGGCTCAGGTTGTTTCTCCTCCAAGTCATGCTGTGCCTGTGCAGGCCTTGGCAATGGTGGGGGACTGTTTGGCCCTGCCCCATGCTGTTCCTGCTGCAGCTGTTTTCACAGGATCATATTGTGTAGCATGGCACATACCATGACAATTTGGGTACATGTAGTTGGTGAGTACTGCAAGGCTACACCAGATGTGTCCAGGCACCGGAACTGTGACTTGAGCATCCCAAACACACACTCAATAATGTTTCTTGTTTGTGCATGTGCCTCATTATGGAGTTCTTGTTCGGGGTGTGTGCATTTCTGATGGGTGTCATCAGCCACGGCTCCAGTGCATATCTAGCATCCCCCACTAGGTGACTGTCAGGGATGTCCCCACTGGCAAATCTCTGGTACAGCTGCATCAGATGCCAGATGTGGGAATCGTGATAGCTTCCAGGGCAGCCAGCACACACATTCATTATTATGCCCTGGGCATCACACATGACCTGGCAGTTGATGGAGGGGAAGCCCTTGTGGTTGATGTAGACCCTACCCCGCTCACCGGGTGGTGCTTTGATGTGTATGTGCGTGCAGTCTATTGCACCCACTACCTCAGGGTATTCTGCTATTTGGTGGAAAAGACGCATATTGCTGGCCAATGCCTCACGGGAATTGGGGAAATATACATGCTCACCGACATGTGCTGACATGGCATCCAGGAACTGGTGCAGTACCCTGGATGCTGATGCCTGTGAAACCCACATCATATCACCAGTTGGTCTCTGGAAGGTAACTGTAGCTAGTATTCGTAGGCCAATACATACCTTGGTATCCACTGGGATGGGTTCCCCTCTGTTGGTTCTTTGTGTGAGGTGTGGCCAGCACAGCTCAACAATTTGCTGCAGGAGGTCTCTGTCCACTCTATAGCGCTCCACTATCTCCAGCTCATGTAGCCCCTGGTAGGTTACCCTGGGTCTGTACACTCTTCTCTGTCTCCTCACTGTGGGTTGCTCAGCAGCATTCACAAGATCACCACCCTCAGCATCTTGCACATATTGGTTTATGATAGCAATAGCAGCCCCTAACATTTTGTCTGACTTACGCTTTTTAAGTTTTCACTCTTTGTATACTGCAGTGTTGCAGAGTTCTTGGGAAAAAACAGGGTAGACTGCTGTTTGCAGAGTTTAAGGTGCTGGGCTGGGCTGGGCTAGTCTGCTACCTGTGTAATTGGCTGATTCTGATATATTTCACCTGGCAGCTCTGCTAGTTCTCCTTGGTTAACTTCCTACTACTTCATTTCCTTCCTTTTCCCTTTCTGTTTCTGCCCGGGGCAGTGCCGTGCAAACACACGCATATGCGCGCACATGCTGTGTGCCTGTTTGCAAGAAATTTCAGTTATATCCATGGCATACACCTTTGGTTTCTTGTTTTCAGCTAGAACAACTGTAGACACGCCTCTTGCAATCCTGAGCAACTCAGGGCAAACACAAGCCACTGTGCTCCAATAAGCTTACAGTCTTTCAGACATACCCCCTCATGATGTCACCTATATTCTACTCTACTACTCCCCTACTCCTATACTTACACTCTAGGGACATGGCTCACATGCCGGGGAAAATTGAGATTCACTATCCTTATCCTCATTTGCATAGGATTGCCTACTAATGCTTGGTTACATCTCTCACACTGAGCTTCCCTCCCTTAGCAACCACTACTCAGTGGCCATGTTGTTTTCAGCCTGCCATTCACCTGCATGGCAGAACAAGCTTTTTAGCGAAAATGCCCATTTTTGGCTATTTTTCAATTTTTTTCATTTTATTTAAAGCGCCGCACATTTACACAGCGATGTGCTACGCTTACACATCGGCGATCGGGAAAAAATTAACTTTAAGGATTTACAACATTTGCAAATGCCAATGGCCTTATATCTGGCCCCTGCCATGCTTCCTCAACTAGATGCATCCTTTATTTGGAGCTGTCATAGCTCCGTTTAGCTATTTGCAGAACGGTACTCCGTTACCAACGGAGTACATTTCTGCAAATAACACTACTCTTACACGGACAGGTTAGTGTTTCCTGGATCACAAATTTACCTCATTTGCATAGCTTTCAGCAGCAAATGAGGTAATTTGCATACCATAACACTGTCCGTGCAAGAGTAGCTTTAGAAGCTCTCATGCACGCCCCTGCCGGCTATTGCTGGATCGCTCGGCAGACATATTGACTGTCTGCCGTCTTACACTACTCTTAGACACACGTGCAAGCCTTCGTAAATCCAGCCCAATAATGATTTAGTGTGTTTTTCTATTATGAAAATGTGTATGAAGCCCAAACTAAGTGAGGAGAGAGTAAATTTCAGATAAAGATATTTTTTAGAAAATTATGAACTGCCATGGCTTACGAGGCACAGTAGCCTGATGCAGTTAATTATACCATAGGAACTGACTGACATGTTTAAGGCAAAAGGCTCAGGCAAGAACTCCAGCTTCTGATGATTTGTCAGTTGAGCTTTGGAATCAGCAGTCAGAAGTAGTATGGGACAAATTAATATTGTCACAAACTCAACAGAATAGAAAACTATGTAAAAACCAAAGCTGGATACGCTCCAAACCAACGGACTTCTCTGTGGTTCAAAAATAGCAAAAACCAATAAATCCCAAAAAACATAAACTTTTATTAAGCACAATACACAGGCTTTTTGTCAGTATCACTACGAACTTCTTCAGAAACGGAAACAGCGTCACTCAATAACAACTGCAATAAATACAAAATTAAAAAAAAAATCACATGGTCTCTGCCTACTGTGAGACTACATATCAACCCACATATAAAATACTAAATAAAATAATTAATTGAAAACACTGCTTTGCAAATTGACTGCATCTGGCATCTAAAATGTTGAGAATCCCCTCATAATGTGAAATCGAAGGGTCACACTATGCGAGTGTTTTGATAAGTAATCAGACTGACAATAAAAACAATAAGTGTTGCAAAATCTGCAGCGACGTGTCCCTATGAGTATAGTGCTATTGTAAACAAAAAATGAAATCTTGAAATCGCATCGGTTAGAAAAACCTATCAGTACAAAATATGTTAAGAGAAATCACGGAACATGACACTTTTAGCTAACCTTGTATAAACTATCCCAACACAGTGCATATTTAAAAGGTAAAACAATATAAAAGTATGCAAAAATCCCCTGATAATGAAACAAAACAGTGGAAATGATACAATGTATATAACATTTGCCCCAGTACTGTAACACTAGTATAAACATGATAAATGCATGTTAAAGTCGCATCGGCTAAAAAAACTAGTCGAACCTTAATATAGTCAAAGCAACTACAAACGATGAAGCTTATGCTGACCCTATAGGCCATACTGACTGGGATGTTCCATAAATTGACGTGCATGTGAAAAATGTATATTAGAGCCTCATCGTCTGAAAAAAACAGACGGCCCTCAATATGTTGAAATCAACCACAGGAATGGCACTTATTCTAACCTTGTAATACTATACTAACTAGAATATTCCCATACATTACGTATTTAACAAAGACCAGCATAAGAATAAAAATAAAATTACTTGTACATAGTGGCCCACTGGTGTATTGCTGGCAAGCTTGAAGAATAGACTCGATGTACAATCTTAATGTTGTTGGCATAAGATGATAGAAAAACCATCTATACAATCAACTAATCTCATACATGTGAGCAATCACTCTGCTGAATTGTCAAGGAAAATATAATGCCAAACAAACTATATAATAATGGTGGAGAATAAAAAATCCCATGAACCCATACAAGTGAAGGAAATTATATAAATAAAATAGAACGCCATGAATTAAATTAAATTTATTGCAGTTGTTATTGAGTGATGCTGTTTCCGTTTCTGAAGAAGTTGGTAGTGATACTGACGAAAAGCCTGTGTATTGTGCTTAATAAAAGTTTATGTTTTTTGGGATATATCAGTTTTTGCGATTTTTGAACCACAGAGAAGTCCGTTGGTTTGGAGCGTATCCAGCTTTGGTTTTTACAAAATTTATATTGTTATTTAATCTGTTTTTAGAAACTAACCAGATACCAGATTTGTAGATTGCAGTAGTGGTTACAGTGATGCCTAAAGAAGTTAAAGATTAGATCTATACTACATCATAAAGATGAATATCTGTTTTAAATCATGATTATAAGCTTTTTATGGCAATATTAATGAACAGAATAGAAAAAATAGTTTGAATTTGATAGATGTTGATCAGCATTGGTTTAATGCAGCTAGACAGACCTTTTGATAATATTTTGAAGACTGCATTGCTCTGGTTGCTGAGACAGAACCATCAAAAGAAAGACCCTTTGGCAATTGTGAGCCCTGATGTAGACCGAGTTGAGTATTATTCATAAAAACAAGTGTTAGTGGTCTTTGGTTTTATTGCAGTTTTTATGAGTGTATTAAGGGTAGTACATTGCAAGCTAAAAGCTAAATTCAAAATAAATAAATGCTGGTATATCACTACTATAAACGACTCAGAGAAACTAGGCAACGGTGACTGTTCTGTTCATTACTGTCTGCATTATATTTGCACCTCTTCGCTAATCTGGTGAGGGCACCGAATTTCAAAAGATGTAGATTTCAGAGTTAAACATTTAAAGCATTGTTATATGTGGGTAACATATTAATTTATCTGATACATCTTAAGACTGATAAGTTATTCCAGATATTGGATTGTTGTGTCTTTCGGCTTTTCCCGGTTAGGGGTCGCCACAGCGGAACTCCGGTCCGCTAATGATTCGCAGCAGATTTTTATGTGCCGAGTTGCCAGCGCTGACGCACAACCTTCAACGAAGGTACGCCCATTCACGCATGTCTCCACACAAAAGACGCTCTAGCTGAGAATCAAACAGGACAACGTCTTACTGTGAGGCGACATATTTTGTAAAATGTAAGGGTATAAGGTAAATAAAATTTACATCCAGGAGTTGACAAAAGAAATGTGACTATTTATGGAAGGATGACCCTACTAAGTATTTACAGATATGGTTAGGGAATTTACCTGAAGGATCCATAAATAAACTGCATGATATTTTGAAGACATTTTTAAGAATAAGTTGAAGGAGGGTATCCAAAGATGGAAGATGACAGGTTTAGAGTTAGTCCACAGAATAAGTGCAGTGCATTTTTGTTACCTGTATTATTTTGTATAGGCATATCTAGCTGTGTGTCCAGGTCAGTTTTATAAAGTTAGCTAAGAATAGAATACAAAACTTTATGCGGGGGGGGGGGTGGTAAGTCAAGAGTAGCTTGGAATAGTTTGTTTATACATCTGGTGAGTGAGAGGTGGGAAGGCTGGAAGAATGTGTTATCTCTTGTTGTGGTGGCTTGTTGGGAGGTTTTTTTTTTTATATCTGTTTGCTCTCCGTTCTTTTCCTGGCTGCTGCCTCACTGAAAGGGAGGGAATTTAGGCTTGAAGTTGCATTGAAGTGAAGCTTTACTTCAGGTGCATCGCAAGCCTCTGGTATGCAGTACACAGACACACTAACAGAAACAGATGCTACCAGGTTGCTATGGTAATGGAGGCAGAGTGACAATAATGCTTAATGGCTCTGAGGAGCCTCCAAGATGATTCTCGGCAATGAAGTTTTTGGTTTAAAAAAAAAAATATATATATATATATATATATATATATATATATATATATATATATATATCTTCACTTTGAATCATCGAATGTTCAGAACATCGACGTTCTGAACATCGAGACCAGAACATCATTGTTCAGAACATGGAAGGTTTAAAGTGAAAGTGCCAGGTAAGTGAAATTGTAGAATTTTGGGTGTGTATGCAGGGCAGCAAGGTGCCCTGCATGTTGTGTGTGTGAGTGTGCCATCTGAGTGTTGGCATTGCAGGTAGGGTATGGGAAATCTCCCGTTTAGCGCTACCGCATATAGAGGTAAACAGGAGATTTCCCTTACCCCACTGTAGTGCGATCTCGGAGTTGGAATATTAAAGTGGGGGGTGGGGGGGTGAAGCCCCCTGCATAACATAGTTTTTGTAAGTTTTTTGGTGTTTGTGTGGTTCATTTTGAACCCTCGATGTTCTGAACGTCGATGTTCTGGTCTCGATGTTCAGAATGTCGATGTTCTGAACATTCGATGATTCAAAGTGAATATATATATATATATATATATATATATATATATAAAAATAAAAGGTCTGCTTTAAACCACATGTGCACATATTGATGGTCACCCAACACTTCGTTTAGCTCATTAAGTTGATTCTTGATAAAAAAATAAATAAATAAATAAGCGCAATTTTATATTTAAAACGTATTTTGTTCCAAACACATTAAGGACTTACATAAGAGTGGAAGTATGAGTTACTGTGAAAGACTAAGAGCACTTGGTCTTGTGCAGTACCCTTTGCAGTGGTCTGGGAGGTGAGCTTGCTCGGATATGTTGGGCATATGGGGATAGTTGATTGTAGGGGTGTTTGGGGTTGCTGGGAAGTGCTAGAGTCATCAGATTTCCTTCATAGAAATATCTGTGGTAATGGAAGGTGTGTTGAGTGGTTCACTGACAGAGTGGTAACTGCATGGAACAGGCTGATAAAAATGGAACAGGACAAATATTGGTTTGGATATTTTAAGAACAGCCTGGAAACACACCACATGAACTAGTGAATGGTATTCTGGCAAAACTGGATGGGCATTGTTGCCCATGCTTGAAGTACTGATATGTGTGTATGTAAGGATGGAAATATAACTAATAAGAAACTAGAAGGGTCTCATAATTTAAAGTCTATGGACTGTATAATCATGCTTGGAAGGAGCTAATAACAAGAATAAGCATTACAGCTTGTAGTCTCTCAAATAACTAAGCAACAGCCAAAAACACACACACACACACACACACACACACACACACACACACACACACACACATACATACGCACACACAATAGTTATATAATGTATTTAAATCTAGACATAAAATATATAATCGCCATATAAGATGAAGTAGTCTGCTAAATTTAGATATTAAAGACAAGATTTAATAACATGGGCTTGTGTATAATAACACTACTATCTTAACTTGTCATAAATGATATACACTACATTGAACATCAAGGGGAACCATAATGATTTTCTTATATAAGTAAATATGCAAAACAAGTCATGTAATTGCTTTAACTTGAATTGTAGTTTTTGTAACCCATCTTGACCACATATAATACTTAAGCGGTTACCAAGGTAACTAAGGTTTTATACATGACATCAAACTGACAAAGTTGTTCAAGAGAAACAATAGAAGCCTGAACTTGAAATGTCACAGAATGTAACAATCACATTCTGAACAAATAGTATTACATTGACAATAATCACTCAGTTTAACCTTTGCTGATTATACAAAATAGAATGTTACCATTTAAATCTAAAAACTTTCAGTATATATCATAAAATGGCAATTTATGAATATGGAAAGGTAACTTGTAATTATTAATTACAATAAGTGAATTTGTTTTTAACCTATAATTTCACTCATTTTATAATAAGAAATAACAGATATGAAAATCCTTATGTGTAGGAAATGGGGAGAAGATGGATGCACTGATGATTAAAATGCACTAACTTTCATCAATGTTCACATAAAACAAACTTGATGCATTAAGCAAGTTAGTAACACACAAAGTGATTACTTAAATGCTGGCAAACAATGAAATATAACTTCTAATATATCTAGTAAAATACATTGTATTATAAACATTAGGTATACATATTATTACCATCTATTTATATTAAGTAATAAGTTTTGAAAGACTTCATCAATAAGGGTGAATATGTTAAATAACTGTGTGATATAATCTTTTACTGAGGTTTTATATATGATACATCCTGCTTTACTATGATTGAATTGCTTGTCATCTATCTTTCATGTAAATATTAATTGCATATACAATAAGTAGACATTTATATTGTATTAGAATTCTGTCTAATCTACAGTAGTACTATGTCTGTTCAAAATAATATAAATATTTCTTATTCCTATTACAAATATTCTCCATATGATAGATTCAATTTATGGAGCTCAGATGTTCTGGATTGTCAAGGTATGAGTGATAATCTGATGGACTTAGGTTTATCCAGTAGATTAGGAATGATTTTCATTCTATTGCTAGTGCAGATCTTAGTTTTGTTAACATTTATTAACTTAAATTTGTTATTTCCCAAAAATATTTTTAGTATGCCTGACCAAAACATTACTTTATTGGTAAACACTCAAAGTAAAAAACTGATAATTTCCTTTAAAAGCTCAAACATATACTTTATAGTTATCAGAGGAAAATGTTTAATAGTCACAATAAAACAAAAAATACATAGTCTGAATAACCTAAGATGGAGTTAACTTTATTATCTTTAAATACCAATGTCTTAAACAATCCTAGCAAGAGATCAAATCTACTGAAATATTTAAAACTGAACAAAGCACAAATTGTCTTCCTTCAACAAACTAATTTCAATACAAATGACAATTACAAATGGAATCCTAAGGAATATATGATATTGGCTCAATCCACTTATAAGACAAAGACAAAAGAGGTAACAATTTTATGGAAAACAAATGAGATTAACCCAGAAATCATTTATAAGTATGAAGATAAAGAAGGCCTTATGGCATTCGTAATGGTTAAATATAATAACAGAATATGGACCCTAGCCAATCTATACTAGTTCCCAGGCATTGGAACAAGAACTGTTAAAAAAAACACTTGGATTTCATTTCCAATAATTATAAAAGCAACTTAATAGTAGGAGGAGATTTTAACTGTATATTTGATATTTCTGAAACTACAAATAAAAGACCGCTGTGTACATCTGCTATATCAAAAGCTTTAAACAAGTGGGCAGAATCATTTCATCTTGTAGATACTTTCAAATTTAAAGAAGATAAATCTTTGCTGTTTTCCCATCAAGATCACAGATTTGGTACCCAAACTAGAACAGATAAAATATTTGCTGCCCGTGACTTACACTCTAAAATCATTAATTTCTCAATCACTCCCTGCCCCTTTTCAGACCACAATTCATTGATAATAAAACTTCAAAATGGGTACAAACCATTAATCTTTAACTATAGAATTCCAGCATATATAACTAAAATTAAAGAGTTCAAACTCTGGTTATTATCTGAATTAAAGTTCTTCTTAGATATTAATTACACCACAGAGATAAATAAAATAATGATATGGGACTCATTAAAAGCTTACGTATAGGGTAAAACCCTAACTTGGTATAAAAAAATCAGAGAATGGGATTCTGAATTATTAGCTCTACAATCCAAATTTTTGTCAGTAAAAGCTGAAAAAAAATCATAATCATTTGGAGATGAAAAAGAAAGTAGAAGTATTAAACAATAAATAAATGAAATTCTAACACATACAACTAGTTTAGCTTTAGAAAAACTAAAAATTAATACATTGGCCATGTCTCCCAGATATCTACATAATTTATCCACAAGAATCAAAATACAATTAAAAGCTAATAACATTAAAAGTATCTTCCATGAAAAGAAAGGGGAAAATGTCTCAGATATAGGTGACATTGCTGATGCCTATAGAAATCACTATATGGAATATTTCCAACAAGAAAATATGCATATTGATTAACTAAATCTAGATGAAACATATTCTAATATATAAAAAAAATTAAAACTAGATCTGCAAGCACCCATATCCTACAAATTGCAGATACAATAAAAGAGAGTAAAAATAATAAAGCTCCAGGTATAGATGGCATCATTATAAACATATATAAACTTTTTCCTTCAAAGATACTATCCCTCTTCCATAAAACTCTATTAGAAATTCAGTCATATATAATGACTTTGAAATGGGAAACAGTATTTCAAAATTTTTCAAAATATTGATAAACTATAAAACAACACCCAAAACCTCATATTGGAAATATATAACAAAAGGACACTCAATACAGTTAACTGAAGATATTAAAACAAATATCTTATTATCGATAAAATATACATCCTTTACACAATACTGGAAAGTTTTTAATTTGAAATGCTTGCACAGAGCATTCTTAACCCCAGACAGAATCAGCAAAATTAGTTCTTCCATAAAAGGAATATGTTGCAGATGTGAGCAAGTACACAATGCAGATTGGAACCACATTTTCTTTGATTGTGTTAAAATTAAGCCATTTTGGAATTGTGTTAATAACTTTCTACAAGCTTTATTTAATTAATCATTTTATTCAACTAAAGCTCTTGTATTATTAAATGTGAATGAAGGTCCTTATTTGAATAGGTCAAACATATATCTAGTATAGACTATACTTGCAATTTCAAGGAAGTGCATAACAAGAAGATGGAATACAAACACAATACCAAATACTTAGGGGATAGAGAGCTTTCTCATGCAGTGAGAGAAGCATTGGGTTTTATGAAAAATCTGTTAAATAAAGCAGGAACACATTTACATTATGTATTACCAGTTGGTGAGAGTACAGTCGGAACACAATAGGAACATGGCCTTATAAATTGGAAAGAAATAAAAAGTGATATATTGCAAAAAATTGAAGTGTGAGAAAAAAGTGTCCTCTTGGAGACATATACAACAAAAATATGGACTTGTGGAATGCTTGCAAATAGAGATCAAGGAAATATGGGATTTACAGACATTTTGTTAGAAGTACTTCTACAGATATTATCACTGATGGAAGCCACAGAGAAGACTCATATGAAAATATTAGAGAGCAGAAGAGCATATAAGGATATACAGCACTACGGGAGTTAAATCTTAAAAATACAATACTGTAAATTGTAGAGAATATAAGCAGCACTGATGTATGAAATAGATGAATGAATACAGGAAAATCTATATTTAATGTTGAGATATGCTACAAAGTCATGGAATTTTAGGATATTTGCATGCAAGTGTCTCCAGAAATATTTTCATATGCCACAAAGTTTATGGAGGAAGTCCCCTAATGTAAAAGCACATTGTTGAATGGTGAAAATGGAACAGACTTGGAGAATGCATTTCTTGCTCATAATCAAAGTTAGTGGGATTTAAAAATGAATTATAGCAGATACTAATATCTGGGTTACTGAAGCAAGAAATACAGACAACTACAAAATTAGTGTTGTTAGGATGAACAATGTGATTAAGTCTTATAAAACAGAAAGAATAAATATATATTTTGTGAAGTTAGCAGTTAAAAATTATATAATGGAAATCAGATGACCTACAAGAAGAACAGACGTCTATTGGGTTGAGTGATGAGATAGAATTACAAGAAAGCAGATTATCAAATAGAATATCTTGGCAGAAATATGAATCTACGTGCTTATCTTGGAAAATGTATAGGCATGCAATACAGAAATTATGCATATGAGGTCTTGGTTTGAGCTATGTATATGGGGACAGTGAGCAAATACAATATAGTTAAAATTTATGGTTACCCCTTCTGTTAGAGCACTTAAACAGAAAATGACAAACATGATAATCCATCCTATTTAATCAAATTGTTTTAATTTATTCATTGTGGCTTTCTTTCATTTATGTCTTCAGACCATTAGCTGTTGTAAAAATATTGTTTTATAATTAAAAGCTGTGTAATTATAGATCAATAAACGATGAGGCATGAGATACTGATGAGAATGAATAGACTAATGAAAGAAGCAATTGGACATGTGGAAGAAGAAGGTATCAGAACTGTGCATGATACTACATTACTGTCTAATAGTACAGAAAATTATGGGTTATTATGGTAAGAGTGTAACTGTACTATTATGGTTGTAAAATTGTAGTTAGTTAACTGCTTTAGTTGATGTAATTGTTACTTCTTAAACAGATAGAGTCTGCATTATGATAAAAAAACATAAATATCTGGACTTGCAAAAACATAAAATAAACCACCACTGTTTTGGAAAGGTCTCCTTTGTCTGAGATTATAGACAAACCCCAGAGGAACAGGGTCTAATTTTATTATTATTGGAAGGGTATTAAATGTTCATGTCAAATACAAAGCTTTCTTTGAAGCAGAAATGTATCTATTTTAGAGAAACATTAATTGGAAAAACATACAAAGAATCTCCTAGTGAGACCCATGTTCTGGACCACACTTACTAAATGCATTTACAGTAAGAGGAATCTTCCCCACATGTAGGACTTTCATAGACCTAGGATTCCTCTGTGCATCTTTAATCTCCATTCCTAATTTCTGCTTCCCTACTAAAATTATAGCTTCCTCCTGAAAATGAACAAAAAACAAATAATATCAGCCATTATCTCTCTTATTTCCTTGATTCATGGGTTTATAGGTTCATAGGTAGGTACTAGGCTATCGGCCTAAGGGCCTAAGTAAGCCTAGCCAACAAGGTTCCCTGGCTTACACCACCCAAGAAAGTTAATTTCCTGTGCCCCTGTTGAGCAGAGCCACATAAGTGATTGCTGGGGTGTATTTCCTATTTCCCATCTAATCATTATGATTTTTTGTGAAGAGTGCTAATGAGGAACTTTGCTTGACATAGACTGGTAGCTTTTTCCAGAGTATAGGAAGTATTTGGGACAGGAATTTTTCCTTCCAGCATGTCCTGTTTATTGTGGTGACAAGGTTTAGGTCCCTAGAGTGTGTAGCTCAGAGGGGATTGGGATTTCTTTAGGTGTAGCATGTCCAACAGCTCTGGGTTTAACATAGCTTTATATGTTAGACAGAGATCTCCTCAGAGTAGGCGATATGCTACAGAGTAAAGCTGGAGTTTTTTGAGATGGTCAGTGAAGGGCATCTGTTTGAGGCCAGTAATTCTCTTTGTGAGGTACTTCTGTGGCCTTTCCAGCTGCTGCAGATGTCTTGTGAGGTACATTCCAAAAGGGGCATTGTACTCTATAATGGGTCTAATGAGTGCCGAGTAGAGGGGAACAATGACCTATTTTTTCCTGGATGAAAACCCTTTTTTGATGAGGTGTGCCACATAGAAGGATTTCCTGACTACTGTGGTGATGTGATTATCAAAGTAGAGACTAATGTCCAACTGGGTCCCAAGGTCTCCTATCACACATTTGACATTAAGTAGACTGCTGTTTATGTGGTAGTTCATGAGTACAGAGTTTTTACCAAAGGGGATGACTGCACTTTTTGGCATTGAGCTTGAGGCCATGCCTCTGACTCCAGGCATCTGTCTCAGTGAGGCCCTTCTGTAGGATGTTCACATCATTTGGGGACTCGACTATGGCTCCTAGCTTACAGTCATCTGTGAACTTCATTAGCCAGAGGCCTTCTGTGTTAGCCTGTACTTCAGAGAAGTAGATACCAAACAAGAGAGGTCCCAGGACTGAACCCTGTGGTACTCCACTTGTCACTGGTTTGAAGTCAGATTTGGAGTCTGCAACTTTTACAGTGTGGGTTCTGTCAGTGAGCCAGTTGGCAACCCATCTTGTGACATATACCTAGTTTATAATTCCAGAATGGAGGATGGTGTCAAAAGCCTTGGCGAGGACAAGATATGCTGTGTGAACCACCTTACCCTTGTCTATGGCTTTGGTGACTGCCTCAAAGAAGTCGATAAAGTTCAGAAGGCATGATCTGCCTTTCACAAACCCAAACTGGGTGGGTTCCAGAGTTTGGAGGTTACCAATTCTTTGTTTATGAGCTCCATGATGATACATTCCATGGTCTTGCAGACCAGGCTCGTCAGGCTAATAGGGCGATAGTTCCCAGGATCAGTGGTGGCTTGCCCTTTATGGAGTGGGATAACTGTTGCTGTGTGCCAATCAGTGGGCACAAAGCCTGATGTGAGACTATGATTGAACATGGTGCTTAGGTGGGGAGCCAGTTCGTTCTGAAGTTCATGTAAAACGCAGCCTGGGATGTTGTCCAGTCCCATGGATGCTGTGTTTTTGGTTTTAGAGAGTGCAGCTTTTACCTGCAGAGATGTGATTACAGGGATTCTGCATTCTTCCTGTATAAATATGGGCCCTTTAGGGGGTGAAAGTTGGGTAAAGTTAGCACTGAACCTATCTGCCAGGATGTTGGCAATATCAGTTGGTTCTGTAATTTTCGTGCCATTGTGCTGTAACTCACAGCAGATCTTGGGTTGCCATTGAGATTCTTGACATAACTATAGAATGCTTTGTGGCTGCCCTTAGAATCAGTGGTGATTTTGTTTTCATAGCTAGCTTTGGAGGATCTTATAAGGGATCTCAACTTCTTACTGAGGCTGACCAGGGAGCTCCTCCACAAATGGGATTTTACTCTCTTTTGCAACAGTTTCTTCCTTCTGTTGTAGAGCTTGTTTATGGCAGGGGACCACTAGATTGGCTTCCTTTTTTTGGAGGATAGTATCTTGGTTCTGTTTGGGATAGCACAATCCATGCACTCGTGTAAGTGCTTATAGAGTCCATTGTGTAGGATTCAGCAGTCGTAACTGTATTGTCCATCTGCAAGGGTGTCATGAAGTTTGCCACTTCTGTCTTAAGAAGCATGAAGTTGGCTTTGGAGAAATTTTTTACCATGGTCTCCTTAATGGTGGGTGAGGGTGGGATGCATATATCTAGGGTGATTAGCTTATGGTCAGATCTGACCAATGAGGAGTTGACTTCAGGTGTGGAACACCAGTCACTCATGTTGGTAATGACTAGGTCTAGGATATTGTTGCCCCTGGTGGGGGTGTGGATAAGTTGATCCAGGGCATTGGAATTTATGAATTCCAGAAAGCGTTGAGTGAAGGAGTTGGTACATGAGTAGTTTTCCCAGTAAATGGTGGGGTAGTTGAAATAGCCCATTATTAGGGTGTTTGGTTGAACCGTAATATTTTCCAGTATATCAAGTAAAGAGGAGTGGGATCCTGGGGCATGGTGGGGGATCTGTAGCAAGCTACAATTTGGATTGTAGTTTTGCCCAGAGTTAGTTGCACTTGGATAACCTCGGATGCATTATGCTACACAACTTGCCTGGAGGTGTGGATATCCTTAATGAATATGGACACACCTCTGTCTTTGGTGTTCTGGCCGAAAAGTGTGGTATGAGTTATAGCCTGGTAATGCAGCAGTGCTCTCTAGAGCCTTGAACCAGGTCTCAGTCACTGCACAGATACCAATGTTCTCCATTTTAAGGAGTGCCTCGAGTGAGTGCTTTTTGAGATTTAGACTTGTAACATTGAGTAGCATTACCCCTCAGTTTTTGCTTGATTCCTTGATATGTGACTCAGGGGGAGAGTATACAGCAGTAAATGTCAACAACAATCCACTCCAGAGACAATTTATCACAATATACTGTATTGACCCAATAAGTCAGGCCTTTACATCAAACCCAGGATGTCTAGACACCAACACTTCAACACTTCTCTATTTAGCATCCACTAAAGCAGAAAACTAAAGGTAGAATATTTAAATTTCACCAGTTCTGCATGTTCACACTTCAGCAAATGGTTCTCAATTTTCAGAATAATTTTCCTAAGGTAACAAATACCCACACCATTTTCATAGTTTCATAAATGAAATATACGGCATAGAGGTTATAGACCATTAGAATGCAGACTCTCCATATTCCAGGAATTAGTTATGCTCCCAAACCAAGCATTAAATTATTCTTAAAAACAATTAAAGAACTACTCAGCCTGACAGGACCTCACAATGCACTTAAGAGATATAAATTTAGCTCTAAAAACTGATTTGCATTTTTATACTTAGAAGGTATATTTACATTCTGGTGTGTTCACACTCCAAGATACCACATACAGCAGAACTGATTATATTCAGTCTTACTTCCTGGATAATTGTCACCTACTGACCCCCATACAAGATTATTCTTATTAGTGTCTTCTGACACATTCTGTCTAAATACAGGAAAAGGAGTGAAATCCTAAATTACCAAAATATCAAGGGTTGGAAATGTATGTGATTTCCATGGTGTCATGTAAAAAGAGAAAAAAGTCCCTATTTTTGTATTTACATATCTTCATCCTCTAATATGTGTGAGCAATATATAGGACTGCTACTTTCTGTCCTATAATTGCAATGTGAATACCCTATTAGGGAATGCAAAAAAAAGATTTTGCAAGTGAAATTATTATAAGAAAACCTTTCCCCTACCAGTGCCAAAAACATGTGGGGCCAAAAATAGCAAAATAAATAAAAGCCACATAAAAACAGTCAAATAATTAACTAGATTAAGCATGCACAACTCATTGCAAGCACATTAACAATAGTCAAAACTTGAATCAAAATTATATTCTGCTTGGAATAATTTTGTACAAAACTGGTAATATGAGCAATACCATGTCAATATGCATACCAAGAGTGCACCTTTTAAGACACATGATGAGCCCACAGATGCAGTAAGGCTCTTAGCCATGAAATACACCACCATATAAGTAGCACCACTTCAACTCAGTGCTGAAGAGGAATGGAGCACTGACTATGAAAGAGGTGATTGGGATTCAAGTAGTCGCTCCAGCACTGCAGGAAGCGATGCATGAAGGGTAGGGGAATGAAGGGGTTGCATCTGCCTACCTCCTTTGTGTGTAGGAAAGGGAGGGGTGGGGAATGTGCTTAGAGGTGTGCAGCTACAGCATTGGCAGTGATGGCATCAGAGATCACAATAGTGCACACTAGACTGGCATGTGGGTGCAACCAAATGGACCACATCCCAGGAAGGCGGGGCTCCCACAAAGGCATGTCACCATGGCTTTGCTTCACAAAGTCTCAGTTATGCTCACACATAGAACCTGAAATCAGCAGATACAGGGTCCAGGCCCTTAAAGAAGCAGACCACTTTCATCTGCAGTATGTCAATTATACCCTACTGATAGATGAATTTTCACCCCTGGTGACCACAGGGGCATGATTTGTCCATTAGGGAAACTGAAGGGAAGCTCAGGGCCAGTGGAAGACAGACAAAAACCATATAGATAGCATCACAACTTGTATCATGCCCTGCATACAGATTTAGACCTCATATGCACAAAGAGGCTCTCCCTTCCCTCCATCCTCAACCAGTGTCAAACCTGCCAAAATGAATTCAATCAAACATTAGAATACCAACTGTGAAGTTGGATATTTAAAACAAATTGCACAGCTACTGTTTATAATACTCTTTTCATGATCTACATTTACAAAAATGAAAACAAATGTCTTCCCATTACAAATAACATAGTACAGTGATTGTAGAAGACTGTACTTGCACTGTTTGTATAAACTGGTTTGTGATTGCTTATATAAATTCTTTTGTTTAAACTGTACAAAAAATAGACAATATAATCTTTGTGTCATTTACCTTAAAATGCATGATCCTTCTCCAGTGGCTTGTCTTGTTAAACTGTGTTTGACAGACTATCACTAAAAATGCTCTAGGTTCAATTACCTTGATGGCTGACTTTGGGCTTGGGGGTTGCATGATGGTTAAGGTATTTTCTTTACACACACAAAGTACAGGGTTTGAGTCTCATGTTTGGTCACTATCTGAGAGCGAGACAAATCTTAGATCCCATACATAGCTATTCCTCTTAGGACTTTATATTTATAAAAAGTCCTAACAGCTGGATACAAGACAAAATGTCTTGAGATTTACAGTATTGAACTCAGGAGGATTTTATAGACTAGTCATTAATGTGCCTCATATGGAGGCTCCAGTCTTGAGTTATTCTTAAAGTGTTGTAGTCATATTTCTGGACACCCTTTTTTACAGTGCATTTCACTGACATCTCTACTTTGGATGTTGACTGCATAGTGCATTTTGAAAACTAACATTGTTTTAGCATATGTGTCTATACTTTTGTTTCTCTTTCCAGTAGTGATTCTTTATGAACACTGTCAAATTATTCAGTGCAAATACACAATATACTATGCATATATTACAGAGCATATTCAAACAGAAATGTAGAGAAATGCCTTCTCTTAGCAGAACTCCTCCCCTTCTACTACTTATATCAACTCCTTCAGTTTTCTCCTATCTTTATCTGCAACTTACAGCACGGTCTCCCTCTTACACCTTCCCTCAACTTTGTCAACATTAGATGGGTAACATGGGTATTAAAAAGAATATGACTGGAGGAAATTGTATTAGTGTGCGTATGTATATGTCATAATTCTCTGCCTTCCTCAACATGCACTCCAAATATACTTCTGCATTGGTAAAACAATCTTACTTGATTATCACATTCTTTCTTGATTTTATTGCAATACATTACAGTTTGAACTATTATTAGAATTTGCCTATTATTCTGAATGTTTAGCTTATGTTCAACTTTCCTTTTCTTTTTAATGCATTTTTACTAATTGTCTGTGTAAATGCTTGCCTTTTGTATTATAATTATATGAAGTCAGAAAGACTAAGGGTGGTGGAGTCTCTCTTCATTAAAGACAGGCACACCTCCAGACTGGTTAACCAGCATGATGCACTGGAATTTATGCAGGTGCAACTGACAGTTGGCAAGACACCCATTCAAGTTATAGCCAGCTATAGACCCCCATCCATGTCACAGGACACCCACTCCTCCTACCTGGACCTACTTGACTCCATCAAGGTACCCTCTAACACCCTGATCCTTGGTGACTTTAACTACCCCACCATAGACTGGGTGAACTATTCTTGCACTAATGCACTCACCACACGATTCCTTGACTTCATCAACTCTAATGCATTAGACCAGCTGGTCTCATCCCCCACAAGGGGAGATAACATACTGGACTTGGTTCTCACCAAATGGGTGACCGCTGCACCACTCCCATAGTATGTTCTTCCCTGGTGAGATCAGATCATCAGTCTGCCTCATTCAAAGTTTCTATCCCACCCAACCCCTTCCCAGTCATAACCAGGCTAAAAACTTCTCAGAAACTGACTACACCCTCTTAAAGGAGGGTATCAGCAGCTTCAGACCACCACCCCCCCCAGAGGATGCAGACAACTATGTTGAACAGTACTCCAGTGCAGTATACAAGCACCTGTACATCTGCATGGATAGACTCAGCCATACCCAACAGAACTAAAACCTGCTCCTCAAGGAAACACAAACCTGTCTGGTGGACATCCTCTATCAACAGGCTTTACAACAAAAGGAAGAAACTGTTGTCCAAGGGTAAAAAGGAACAAATCCCAAATCAGAAATTCTCTCTCCTCTGCCTCAAGAAGCAAATTAGATCACTAGTGAAAAACTCCAAAGCCAATTATGAGTTGAAGCCAGCCTCTGAAATAAAGGGAAACCACAAGTCCTTCTTCAGTTACATTAGGAACCTCCATGGCAAAGCCCAAGTTTGTTCCGAATTAGTACTTAATGGTACCACTTACAATGATACTGCTAACTTATCCAACCTACTGGCTGTGTCTATTTGAACTTTACTATACTTAACATTATAGGGCCTGTAACAAGTGGACATATAACTTTTTGTAACATATTGGCTTTATCTTTGGCGTGAATAGGTTCTTGGGGTCTTGTATTTTTTCTATATAGGAAGGCATTTATGGGGCTATTGCTCATACATAACAAGTGTTTTGTATTTACGCATTACTGTGCGTTTACTAGAACTTCATATTACTCAACATTACAGGGTCTAATGAGTGGACTAATCATTTTTTTGTGATATATTGGCTTTTTCATTGTTATCTATTGAAGGATTTTGTTAGTCTACATGTGTATGGGCCACCAGGATGTGTCTTTACACTCGATCAATATTGAATTGATAAGTGGATAATATAAATGACATTCTGATAGATGCATTGTCTTCAGGACATTCATTTGGGCAATAATTATAGAATTTTGTTCTGACGGGACGAAGGTGCATGACACAATTCAGTATATTGTTTTACCCCGATATTAGAACTTATTGGGTGACATGTATGCACCTATTTGGTCTGTGTTTATTTTATGAACACTAGTTATGCGATCTTGACGCAAATTACATGCATGTTATATTATCATTTAACGAATGTCTGTTGTACATTGTATATGTCAACTATTTAAATGATAATCTGTGTTATTTGATCAACATCACCAAATCTTATGTTTAAGATAGGGTCCTTTTGAGGTAAAATACTATATATTAACCTATGGGTTAAGAGGCATATTTTTCCCAGACACAACATTATACATCGGCATTAGGGTGCATGTCAGTGAATTATAGACTATTCTCTATCTGTATAGCCAAGCACTTGCTCCTACAGTATTTATCACCTCGATACAGCACTCTTGTTATAGAAAGTACCCCAAAAAAGCAAACCCCATTTCTCGGTCACCCACATCCCCCAGAACCTTTTTTTAAGTTTTTCTGTCTATTCCTTCTAGCATGTCGAGGGATCAGTTGCTAATGTCCTCTCCTGCTCAGCTGGTGAACCTGGGAATATTGAGGCAATGTTACAATTGCCTCATGTACACAGACAACCCTCTCCTCCTCCCACAAAACACAAATACATGCGAGAGATGCAACTATACGGCCAAACTGGAGGCTGAGCTCTCTCAACATAGGACTGGCAAGACCAGACAGGAGGAGAAGGTAACCACACAAACTATAGACCCAGTCTCACATAATACCATCACAACCTCAAATCATACACATAAACACACAAAGACATACTCGGAGGCTCTGATCAAAAATCTACCAAAACAGCAGAGGCCACCAAAGCAGACACCCAAACAACTACCACCTCAGAACACAACACCTGCAACACATAGACCACACAGTCAGAGTGTCAAGCAGTCACAGCCCTTAAGGCCAAACACAATGCCAGACACACTAGTCATTGGTGACTCCATAGTCAGACACACTGACGTCCCGCTCACCAGACTGAGTAAGGAGAAGGTCACAGTAAGCTGCCTGTCGGGTGCTAGAATCCGCCACGTAACGCATGCACTCAGGTCTCTCAACAGCAGGTACAAGTATGACACAATCATTGTCCACGCTGGTGTAAACGACCTGAGACGAACCTCCTTGGACTACATGAAAAGAGACATAGAGGAGCTCTCTGATTATGTAGCCCAAGCAGGCATGACCCTGACCTTGAGCAGTATCCTACCTTCACCAAGAATGATGCCAAAATACAGAGATAAGATGATCAGCTTTAACAATTGGCTTAAACTCTGGTGTCATTCAAAGGGGATCCAATGTCTGTCTGCCTGGGATGACATGCTGGACAAGCCACGCTGCTTCGCAAGGGATGGCTTGCACCTGTCACCCCTGGGATTCCGGATTTTGGCAAAGGCTCTTGCCACCCCATAGTGCCTTTTTTAGGCAAGGCTCAAATTCTAAACCTACCACCCTAGAACACAACAAAGAAAAAAAACTAAGGGTAATGCTGCTCAATGCCAGAAGTCTCAACCTCAAGATGCACGCACTCGAGGCCCTTCTCAGTATGGAGAACATCGATGTCTGTGCTGTGACAGAAACCTGGTTCAAGGCTCCTGAGAGCACCCCAGCACTATCAGGTTTTACCTCATATCATGCATTCCGGCCCCAAAATCCGGACAATACCAAGAAAGGAGGGGGGGTATCCATATTCATCAAGGACACCCACACCTCAAGATTGGTGGCAACGCACGATGCATCGGAAACCATCCAGGTGCAATTAACCATAGGCAAGACTGCTCTGCAATTTGTAGCATGTTACAGGCCACCCTCGCAAACTCAGGAACCTCACATGGCCTTCCTGAAAACACTGGAGGGGATAAATGTATCTCCGAACACCATCATACTAGGTGATTTCAACTACCCTAATATAGACTGGGAACACTACTCAAGCCCAAACACTCTAGCCCAAAAGTTCCTGGAATTCATAAACTCAAATGCCATGGAACAACTAGTCACCATCCCCACAAGAGGAGAAAACATACTTGATCTCATCATCACGAACATGGGAGCACAATGTTCAACACCAGAAGTATACCCCTCACTGGTGAGATCAGATCACAAACTAATCTCGCTGGAGGTCCTCATCCCACCCCCACCCGAAATAAAAAAGACCACAGTAAAGAACTTCTCGAAAGCCGACTTCACACTTCTAAAGACTAGTGTGGTCTCCTTTAAGGCCCCGAGCCGGTAAACATTACTCAAACCACTGAATCACTTACAAATGCCTTCTACCAGCACCTGCAGGGCTGCATGGATCAGGCAATCCCAAGCAAAACAAAGACTCTTTGTACCAAAGGCAAGCGTCCAGTCTGGTGGACCCCAGCCATAAACAAACTCTACAACAAAAGGAGAAAGCTACTACAAATAGAGCAAAATCCTTAAAAGGTAAGACACCGCTGATCACTATAAGTAAAAAGCTAAGAGCTCTCATAAAATCATCCAAAGCTAATTTTGAGAAAAAAATAGCTAAGGACTCTAAAGACAACCATAAGGCATTCTTTAGCTATGTCAGAAACCTAGGAGGAAACTCCCAGATATGCTCAGAATTAGTTCAAAATGATGTAAATATTACTGATCCTACAGACATTGCCAACATACTGGCTGACAGGTTCAGTGCAAACTTCTCCCCCCCCAAAGGAGAGATATCTATACCAAATGATTGTAGCCCCCCCAAACATCTCTAACGCCCAGGTGAGAACTGCTCTCTCCAAGGCAAAGAACACAGCATCCATGGGACCTGATGGTGTCCCCGGCTGTGTGCTCCACGAACTCAACAAGGAATTAAACCCACATTTAGGACAGCTGTTTAATCTTAGTCTCACCTCCGGATACGTACCCAGGGAGTGGCGCACAGCGACTGTGGTCCCACTCCACAAAGGCGGTGCCTCCACCGACCCTGGAAATTACCGTCCCATTAGCTTGACAAGCCTTATCTGTAAAGCCATGGAGAGGATCATAATGGATCTCATAAATAAAGACATAGGGAATTTGCAGACTTTGGATCCAACCCAGTTTGGCTTTGTCAAAGGCAGATCATGCCTTTTAAACTTGGTTGACTTTTTCGAAACAGTCACCAAGGCCATTGACGAGGGAAAGGCAGTCCATACAGCCTACCTAGACCTGGCAAAGGCTTTCGATACAATACCCACTCGGGTATCATTGAAAAACTCATCAACTTAAATGTAAACCCATACATTACAAGATGGGTTGCAAACTGGCTGAGTGACAGAATCCACAGAGTCAGAGTTGCTGGCGCCATGTCAGACTCAAAGCCTGTCACAAGTGGTGTCCCACAGGGCTCAGTCCTGGGCCCACTCTTGTTTGGCATCTACTTTTCTGAAGTACAAGCAAACACAGGAGGGTTATGGCTGACAAAGTTTGCAGATGACTGCAAACTGGGCGCCGTAGTCGAAAACACATCTGACACAGATATCCTTCAGAAGGGTCTCACAGAAACAGATAACTGGTGCCAGAGCCATGGCCTAAAGTTAAATGCCAAGAAATGCATAGTCATACCCTTCGGGAAAAACAAGGTTACCCCTAGCTACCATATAGGTGGCAATCCTCTGATCACAGAAGAAGTTATCAGGGACCTGGGAACCCAGGTTGACAGTAGCCTTTCATTCGACACTCATATTGCTAAAGTAGTTAGGAAGACCTTCTACATTGCCCACCTTATCATGAAGGGATTCACATCTAGATCAAGGGAGGTCATAGTCTCCCTATACTCATCACTCATCAGACCAATGATTGAGTACAATGCCCCATTCGGAATGTATCTGACCCGACACTTGCAGCAGCTGGAGAGGCCACAAAAGTTCCTCACCAAAAGGATAAAGGGTCTCAAAAATCTGTCTTATGCTGCCCGACTGAAAGAACTCCAGTTATATTCAGTTGCTTACCGCTTGCTCAGAGGTGACCTGTGCCTGACATACAAGGCCATGTCAAACCCAGATTTGATGAACATGCTTCATCTCAAAAATCTATATCCCTCAGAGCCACAAGGGCGGAGACTTAAACCTCGACACGGTTATTAATAGGACGTGCTGGAGGGATAGATTCATCACCCAAAGACTCCCTATGCTGTGGAACAAAATCCCGGTTTATATGAGGCAGAGCACCTCGCTGGCCTTGTTCAAGAGGAATCTTGACCAATGGATGGGAGATCGCAGATACACCCCAGGGGTTACCTCAGTGTCACTGCTCGACAGAGGCACAGCAAAATAACGGGCATAGTTTCTCCAAACTAAAGGGGTGGCGTAAGCCACAAAACTATGGGCTAGGCTTGTAAATGCCCTCGGGCAGATAGCCTAGTATGAACCTATGAATACTACACCTAGATACCTACGCACACTAATTTCTTTTGAGCTAATTATAAGCCTAACATGTCCACTATGAGAATTTCCTTATGAGTTTTGGTCCAATACCAGTTTTTGACTACAGTGATATTTAATAACCGAAATAACAGACCTACTTATAAATGGAGGAGCTGTGGTCAGTATTGATCTGATCTTTACTCATTTAGACATATATTGTCCTTTGAATTTTTATTTTAATAGGGCATTGGTTGTACAGTATATTGGGATAGATCAATAGGATATATCCTATTACATGTTGGTGGTATATAGGCTTTATACCAAACAATTGTGGTGTTTTAATATTACTTTTTCACCAACCTTGTTAATTTTGGCTTCCCTTTATTTCATGCATATATCTATATACAGATTATATTATACCTTAATCTTTAGTTGGAGGTACTGGTATTTGTTAGTCTGCTAATAGCGAGTTGTGTGAATTATATGGAATTATATATATATATTATATGCAGATTCCACTATATAAGGCAATCTTTTTTCTTGTCTCAGTCCTGACCAACTTGTCCATAATTTTTCTACCCTTTGTCAATTTTGTTTATTTTTAGGATTTTTGGTTAACAAGAAGCATGGATTTAGACAATATTTTGGAAGGGTTGTGTGCTGATCGGGAGGATATCAAGGTCTTTGGCCTTGATTCCATCTCAAGCAACAACACCAATAATGGTAATTCTCTGACGTCATATGACGAATGTCAGTCAGCCTTCCTTAACTTAGAAAAATCACTCAAAGCACTACGCGCCAACATATGGCATCTTAGACTATTTAAAGCCTATCTATTTAAAAAGCTGGTTCCTAGGGGGTTAAGGATCAGGATGAAACCGATGGTCAGCAGATCTGAACAGAGGCTGACGGAAGAATGGAATGAGGTATTACAGGAAGGCTCTATGAAATTTGTAAAGATACTGGCTGACTACTATGAAAGAATTATAGATATTAATATATCTGAAGTTAAGGAACTTAGTACAAAATGCAAAACCTTTGAGACCAACAGTAATTATGAATCCATGGTCAAGAATCTTTCTAGGGAACTGACCCAATATGATAAAATGACAAAGGATAGGAAAATTAAAAAATTTACAAGGGACGTCACTGATTATAGTCGTGGACGTCCCTTTGAAATTCAAAGATCTGTCAGATTCAATGATGTTAATGTGGTCAAAGGCAGGGTTGAGCCAAGAAAAAGGCCTAGATCGATTCTTAAACGCAAGGAGCAGACATATACCAGTACCTCCGCTGAGGAGTCTTCTCTCACTGACAGTGATGGTGCTTTATCAGGCAGCTCACCAGCCAAAAAGAAAAGCAATGCCCCTATCCCTTTAGGAAGAAAAATAAACACAGAGGTGGGCGCAAACACTCAAAAAAGTTTAGACATAGATTCAATCGATGGGTTGATACAAGTGTTACTGAAATAAATGAAGATGTGTTTAATAATGTTCTCAATCTCTCTAATACTGCTTTAACTATAGATCAACACAATATCCTAAATAAAGGCTTGGGATTTATACCTAGCTTCTTTTGTGATCAATACCAAACAGTTACAGACTTAATAGAGTTTTGTCGTTGTCTTAACCTTAAAATATTTTTTGCAGATAAAGACAATAACAACTCTCAAAGACCCACTGCATTTCGCTTTCTCAAATCTACATTTCAACCCCCTATGAATTCCCATGTAGCCACTTTTCAACAAGCAGTACTTAGGGAACTACATTTCCCATCATACACCACTGACATACTAACTGATAACATTACTGAGGCAGAAAGGAAAGCCCTAATGGAACTTAAAAATAACAACAAAATAGTTATTGTACAAGCAGATAAAGGAGGTGCCGTGGTTATTTTGGACATGGACTATTATATTCAAGAAGGTCTACATCAACTATCTGACCCAAAATGTTATATGTATATGGGCATTGACCCTACTCCGACATTCAAAAAGGAAATTGACCAATTCTTACAAAATGCAGTTGAGGAAGGGATCATTTCCCAAAATATAGCTAAACATTTGACAGTTAAGGATCCATGTAAGCAGATATTATATCTACTACCCAAAATACATAAATCTTTGATTTCTCCGCCTGGGAGACCTATAGTCTCAGGCCACGGTTCATTGACAGAACCATTATCGGTCTTTTTGACTGAACAATTGCAACCCCTTCTAGTTCATGTTCGAGCAAGAATCAAGGATACCACGCAATTTCTACAAATTATTAAGGATTCACAAATTGAACCAGATTGGTTATTATGTACATTGGATGTGAAATCTCTATATACCAGTATTCCACATTGGGCAGGGTTACAAGCACTCCAATTCTGGCTTGAGAAGTCCAATTTATATCCACCGGGCTTCAATACACTTATTATCTGTATGACCGAACATGTTCTAAACAAGAATATTCTATACTTTCAAGGCGAATGTTACTGGCAACTCCAGGGCACAGCAATGGGAGCATCCTTTGCTCCTATTTATGCGGACCTATTTATGGCCTATTTGGAGGAATGTCTGATATATAATACATCACATAACATCTATCTAATTGAAATGGACATATGGCGAAGATATCTAGATGACTGTTGGATGGTGTGGCGTGCCGACATCGAATATCTTCAAGAATTCCTGGAATACCTCAATAACAATGTTTGGGGTATAGAATTTATAGTCAACAGCAATATTAACTCTATTGAATTTCTGGATGTCACTGTTTATAGAAACCCGGACAACACTTTGGGTACTAAAATGCATCGTAAATACCCGGAATATAACACACTATTGCATGCATCTAGTATGCATCCACGCCACACCGTCCGCAATATTCCCAAATCGCAGTTTCTTCGAATGAAATGGATTAGCTCTTCATCCGAGGATTATGAGAATGCCAGTAAAGATTTAACTAGACGTTTCTTGGATAGAGGATATGCTCCATTTGATATTATATCAGCCAAATCATGTTCGGACCAACAGCCTAGAACTGAATTATTGGAATACAAGGCCAGAAAAGTTAAGAAAGGTGCAACTGCCTTGAGATTTGTTACAACATATGGAAGAAACCACCAGATCATCCGGAACATCATGGATAATAAATGGAATATCTTATGAGCAAATGAACATCTTAGGAAAATATTGGGTGACCGATGTCAGTTTTCATATAAAAGGGGTAAAACATTGGGTTCTCTTTTCTTGCATTATAAAGACCATGACAGTGGGGGAGCAAAATACAAACAGCTGACTATCAGTGGCAAGGAATTGGTGGGTACATTTCCATGCGGACACTGCATATCATGTAACCAGGTTAACAAAACCAAACAATTTAGCAGTGCCAACACGAGTAAAGTGTATGATTTAAGAATTTTTGGAAATTGTTCCAGTAGTTGGGTCATTTACTTAGCCACATGCCATTGCTCATCATTCTATGTGGGTAAAACCTCATGGTTGTTAAGGATTAGGATTGGTGAAGATAGAAGCAACATTAGAAACAAAAAAACGACCAATGCCTTGTACCAACACACACTTAAACATCCTACAGCTAATTTCACATTTACCATCATTGATCATATAGTGGGTGATAGAAGTCACCAACAAGGTTGGGAAAATAGACTGACGTTTAAAGAAAAATATTGGATTATACATCTGGGAGCCTTATTTTCCCCAGGTCTTAATGACCATTTATGAATTAATATTCATTTATGTTGTTGTCCTATAGGTATACAACACTGATGGGTCTCAGATGAATTTCAGATATGTTATATGGTATCCTTATTTTATTTCTACAACCATTTATTATACACTTGGTGGCTTTCAGCTCTTCATTATTATGGAGTGGATCATTTAGGACAGTTTATGTGAAGAGGTCATGTATGTAATATCCCTTATTACATATAATATCTGTTTAGTATAGGCTGTGTTGTGTTTTTATATTTAATTTTCATGACTATTGCCATTTTTCTAAACAAATATACTTATATTCATAATAGACACACACACATATATATGTATACATACATACTATATATATTTATATACATATATATAATTTCATATGTCTATGTATTTATTTTGAAACATTTTTTACACCATTGGACTGTTAAGATATACATTTTTTTCTATGTAATCTTTGCTCCATGCCTATCAAATAGGTTAAATCCAAGTCATAATTACAATTTAAGATAGGATATGTTTGGCTATATCCAGCATTGTAACAACTAATATGATTGGTTGAACTTTGATGTGCTAGGATATATAATGAGGGTTCATGCTTGTGGTTCAGTTAAACTGTTTCACTGATGAAGGCTTGATGCCGAAACCGGTTTGAATCACAATATTAGTGTTGTGTTGGGCATTTTATGTCCTGCTTCATATTGGAATAAAGCTTTAGAACTACCTTGCTGGCCGTCGGTGTTTTCTTCAGGTTCAGTGGAAATGTCACCCCCTTATCACTCCCCAAAGGCCCAGTCGACATCCCCAATACTTCTCCCACACCTCACATCTCCATAGCGCAAGTGTTAAAGACCCTATCCAAGGCAAAGAACACAGCTTCCATGGGACCTGACAATATCCCAGGCTGTATTCTGCACCATCTCCAGCAAGAACTAGCTTTGCCATTGAGCACCCTATTCAACCACAGCCTAATTACAGGCTTCATTCCAGCAGAGTGGAGAACCCCCATTGTCAATCATCCCCTTCCACAAATGTGGTGCCACTACTGACCCGGGAAACTATCGTCCCATTAGCTTGACAAGTCTGATCTGTAAAGCCATGGAGCATATTATTATGGATCTCATAAACAAGGACATAGGCAATCTCCAAACACTTGACCCACCCAATTCAGATTCGTCAGGGGCAGATCTTGCCTATTGAACCTAGTTGACTTCTTTGAGACTGCCACCAAGGCCCTTGATGAGGGAAAGTCAGTGCATTAAGCTTACTTGACCTGGCCAAGGCCTTTGACACAATCCCCCACTCAGGCATCATTGAGAAGCTAACACAACTCGGTGTTAATCCCTATCTTGTCAGATGGGTGGCCAACTGGCTCACAGATATGACCCACAAGGTCAAAATAGGTGCCACCACCTCCAACAGCAGATCTGTCACTAGTGGTGTTCCCCATGGATCTGTCCTGGGACCCCTACTGTTTGGCATCTACTTTTCAGAGGTCCAGCAAAGACAAAGGGCCTGTGGCTGACCAAGTTTGTGGATGACTGCAAGTTGGGTGCTGTCATTGACTCCCCAAATGATGTTAACATACTGCAAGAGGGTCTTACAGCTACAATTAACTGGTAATAAAGTCATGGCCTTAAGTTAAATGCAGAAAAATGTATTATCATACCATATGGCAAAAACACAGCCCCTGCTGATTACCAAATCAACGGCAACGTCCTAAGCACACAAGCTATGGTGAGAGGCCTGGCTACTCAGGTTGACAACAATCTCACATTCGACCATCATGTGGCGGCTATGGTCACAAAAGCCTTTTACTTGGTTCATCTCATAAGTAAAGAGACTGCATCCAGAAAAAAGGAAGTTATTACCTCTCTATACTCCTCCCTCATTAGACCCATAATTGAGTATAATGCCCCATTTGGTATGTACCTCTCCAAACACCTGCACCAACTAGAAAAGCCCACAGAAATACCTCACAAAGAGAATCCATGGCCTCCAACACCTGCCCTATGCAGACAGGCATAAATCACTATCACTTTACTCAGTATCATACAGATAGCTCAGAGGTGATCTGTGTCTTGCCTACAAGGCAATATCAGACCCTGCCCTACTAGAGATGCTCCATATCCGTAAGTCTAACTCCTTGCGCATTACCCACTCAATAGGCCTAAATCTAATATGCGACATCAACAAAACCTGGAATGGAATCAGAAATTCACCCCTGATCTGGCACTTGTGTCAGAGGCAGCCTGTAAATGTTTGACCACTCAACCTCTAGCCAACATATACCTCTTAAATCAACCTTAATGTACCAAAACTTGTCAGATGCATTTGTGATGTATGGCTAGGCTTAAAAATGCCCCTGTTGTTAGCCTAGTATATACCTATGAACCGATGAACCTATGTACAATCAGGGACATTTGAGACATTTGGTCTTGGGCCATTTATCTGTTATTGTACTATAGCCTGTACTTGCTCCCAGTAATTTGTCTTGCAAAGCCTTATCCAAGTTGTCACAAGCAAGTTTCTTACTTCAGTAAATCATTGTTAATGCATCTGCTTTGATTTGTTTTCCCTCATTGCCTGACTCAGTAATAACTTAGCATGCCTGGGCCCATTCACTGTTTTGTTTTGTTTCTGATTCCAGTATTTCAGTTTTTCAAACAGTTGCTAGGCACATCCCTTTTTATATATCCACCTCACATTAGCATTTATTGTGTTTATTTGCATATGTGTGTTCTATTCCCTTCCCTTTTTAGTTCAAAGATCTATTACACCACAATTGTTAGTAACCCTTGACAATTCCATTTGTGTCTACTGTTAGTTATTAATTTTTTAGGTAGTAAACCACAGCATTACCAAATGCAGAAGATAAAATAAGGAATCCTATTAGTACGAGTCTGTGAGCTTTAAAGAAACAGTTGTTATTACCCCATACAAGGAATTTCTGTACATCATACAGGTTTTCTATCTTCCTCATTGCTCGATGGGGGGAGGGGTTTCAGTCTGTGACTGCCTATGTGGAATTACATCTGACTTCATATAAGAAGAGTGTAGGTTCAAGTCTTACCTTGCCCATAAGCACAAGTTAGTGGTTGCACATGTGGCCTAATGGATAAGGCATCTGACTCTGGATTAGACTGTAGTTCAGCTCACACATTTGTGCAGTCACACCATATAGCACCAGTACTTTTAACTGATCAGTTTGTTTAATACTGCTCATCCCTGTTATGCCTTGTGTGATTCAGAAAGTAAACCACCAGTATGATCACATCACTGCAGACAAAAGAGGAATAAGATCTGCACCTTCACCTTTCTGTGTCCACCATAAGGTGGAGAATTCACTTTCTACTTATGAAGTTAACTCCTACAACTTTCTAGAATCTGCTTTCCTCTATTCATAATCAAGCACATGTCCTTCTTACCCATCTGAGCTTCCATTTCCACGTCCTGTCACCTGTCTCCAGTCCAAACTTCTTAGTACCACCTGTATTGAGTGTTCTGTGGTATTGTAGTGCCTTGTTTCATATAAAAAATATTGCATTAGACTGAGGCTCTGTCTGCCTGGGTGGATTGCATCTTGGGTGTTTATTAAAGATCCCAATGCAGTCATTCCAATAAAAGTAACATTATTTATTGCAAGGGCATCTCTGTATCAGATCACAATACATGCACTAAGTAGGCAAATACTGCTTTGCTTGGCTGGAATGTATTGCTTATCCACCTTGAGTTCCCCGGTATAGAAACCAACCCTACCTAGACTAAATGGCACTGGTAAATGGCACAGCACTGACATGCCTATATACCTGCAGACACAAAGATACAGCCATAGTTGTCATGCACATGTTACCATGAAGTCTGGTTCAAATACTAATATATATAATGTTCTTATTGCAAATAAGAGTTAAAGAGATGGAAAACAAAACTTGTAAAAATTGCTGCTTTATGCAAATAGTAATAGTACCTCTGCTTTCTATGCCCCACCAGCAACTCTTTGATAATGAAAATTAATTTACAGCACACCTAAGAGGCTGCAACACCAAAGAAAGGGACAAGTGAGTATGGATCAGTGAATTTGCATAAAAAAATGTGCATACATTAATGAAAAATTAGCAGTCGTTACATGGCTACTTAACACCTTTACTTAGAAATGTAAGTAAAGAGTCATTTTTTCATTCTGTGATTATAAGAACAAAATCATGTAAATTGTATTTATTTTCCTTGTTAGCAGCAGCACACACACACATGTAAGATGGCAGAAAAATTAAAGCTGTTTGTCTTAGCAAAACAAAAGTACTCTCCATAAATAATTATAATATGATAGGTCCTGTCTAATCTAGAAAGAATTATAGAGGCAGTAGATGGTGACCATGCAGTGCATGCAGCAAATCTTGAACTGGCCAAGAAGTTCAACACCATTCCCCTTGCTAGCATCATGTTGTTGCTATTGTTTTTCTTTCAGCTTTTCCTGGTTAGGGGTTGCCACAGCAGAACTCCGGTCCGCTAATGACTGGCAGCAGATTTTTACGGTGACGAGGTGCCAGCTCAACGCCCAACCTTCAACAAAGGCATGCCCATTCACGCATGTCTTTCAAATGCTACTCGACCGTGGGGAGGACATGCAGACTTCACACAGAAGGCACTCCAGCTGAGAGGCTAAATGCTTTAAAATCAATAAGATGAGTAAGACAGAACCACACTGCAAGCTGCTGGTGCCTCATCAGAAAGTTTCAAAGTGACCAGACTGTCCTTCAGGGTTCAGTGTTAGAACCTCTCCTTTTTCATATTGAATTCTCAGATTTCCAAGCAGAGAGCCAAGACCTCTGGCTAACAAAGTTTGTAGATAACTGCTGATTATTAAGTCTCCCTATGATACCCAAACCCTCCAGAATGAGCTCTTCCTAGTAAACAATTGGAGAAATAAAAATGGGCTTAAACTAAATGCTAAAAAGTGTGGTATCATCACTTTTGGTAGACAAACCCTCCCTTCCTTTATACTGCTTTGGGTACAAACAGTACACCATCTTCGCTGCCCTCCTCTGAACTACCACTGTCCTGCCAGTGTTATTATGATTATGATTGGCGAGTAACGCACAGCTACAGTTATCCCACTCCACAAGGGGGGATCCACTTTGGATCCTGGGAACTACCATCCCATCAGTCTGATGAGCCTGATCTGCAAGGGCATGGAACACATTATCATGGAACTTATAAAGAAAGACATTGGCAACCTTCAAACACTGGACCCCACCCGGTTTGGGTTTGTGAAGGTCCGATCTTGTCTCCTGAACCTGAGTGACTTCTTCGAATCAGTCTCCAGAGCTGTGAACAAGGGTAAGGCGGTCCACACAGCCTATCTGGACTTCACCAAGGCCTTTGACACCATCCCCCACTCTGGAATCATAGATAAACTTACTAAGCTGGACATAAATCCCTACATCACTCAATGGGTTGCCAACTGGCTTACTGACAGAACCCAGACTGTAAAAGTAGCTGACTCCAAATCCAGCTCCAGACAAGTGACAAATGGAGTACCTCAGGGTTCAGTCCTGGGACCACTCTTGTTTGGCATCTACTTCTCTGAAGTACAGGCCAACACTAAGGGACTCTGCATAACAAAGTTCGCAGATGACTGCAAACTGGGAGCCATTATTGAATCCCCAAATGATGTGGATATTCTACAAAAGGGCCTTACAGAAACAGATGCCTGGTGCCAGAGCCACGGGCTCAAGCTTAATGCCAAGAAATGTATAGTTATCCCCTTTGGAAAAAAACATGTACCCATGAATTACCACATAGGTGGCAGTACACTGAACATCGAAAGTGTGATGAGTTACTTAGGGACACAGGTGGACAGTAGTCTCATCTTCGATAACCACATCGCCACAACAGTCAGGAAATCCTTCTATGTGGCACACCTCATCACTAAAGGCTTTTTATCCAGAAAAAAGGAGGTCATTGTCCCACTGTACTCATCCCTCATTAGACCCATTATAGAGTATAATGCCCCGGTTGGTATGTACCTCACAAGACATCTGCAACAGCTGGAAAGGCCACAGAAATACCTCACTAAAAGAATCACAGGCCTAAAGCAGATGCCATATGCTGACCATCTAAAAAAACTCCAGCTATACTCTGTGGCATATCGTCTACTCAGAGGTGATATCTGCTTAACATACAAGGCCATGTCAAACCCTGAGCTGCTGGACATGCTTCGCTTAAAGAAATCCCAATCCCTCAGAGCCACATGCTCCAGGGATCTAAACCTTGTCATCACAATGAACAAAACATGCTGGAGGGATAGGTTCCTGACCCAGAGACTCCCCATACTCTTGAATAGACTTCCCCATACATGTCAAGCATCCTTGGCCCTCTTCAAAAGGAACCTTGATGATTGGATGGGAGATAGGAAATTCACCCTGGGGATCATGTCAGTCGCCCTGCAAGACAGGGGTTCAGGGAAGTAAATATTGTGGGAAGAAATATCCAGGGAATTGTTATAGCTAGGCTTGTATAGGCCCTAGGGCCGATAGCCTAGTGCCAACCTATGAACCTATGATGAACTATTCACAACAGCACAATTTTCCAGATGGGATCTTACCAACTGTTCTTAATAGGAGCATAAAAACTTCTTGCTTTTTGTAAGCAAGACATCAACCTGTGAATGGTGCTGTGGTAACGTTGTCGCCTCACAGTAAGACGTTGTCCTGTTCAATTCTCAGCTAGAGCGTATTCTGTGTGGAGACATGCGTGAATGGGCGTGCCTTCGTTGAAGGTTGTGCATCAGAGCTGGCAACTCAGCACGTAAAAATCTACTGCCAATCATTAGTGAACCGGAGTTCCGCTGTGGCGACCCCTAACCAGGAAAAAGCCGAAAGACACAACAACAACAACAACATCAACCTGTGAATCTCAGTATTCATTTTATTTTATGTACTGATTTGTTAACTTGGTAAGTGGGCTGATCACAGGTTTACATACCAGAGGAGAATGAGCTATTTCCCACACACACACAAACACTAACACGTGCACGCGCGTGTGTGTATGTGTGTGTGTGTGTGTGTGTGTGTGTGTGTGTGTGTGTGTGTGTGTGTGTGTGTGTGTGTGTATGTGTATGTATATGTACGCACACGTGTGTGTGTGTATAATCAAACACCAAAATGCAGAAACATTAACACTCAATAAGACAACTTCTGTATGCGAAAACTCATTCTAATGAATCAAAAAAAAAGTAACAGAAACTATACCAATCACAAAAAGAAAACAAACATTCCCCTTTTGTGATTAAGCAACTAAAAACAAACAAAAGAATTCTTAAAACTCTAACAGTAATACAGGACACACATTGTCTGCAAAGTAATGTTAGGGAAAAGGTTTTAACTAAGGTAATATGATGCAGGGCAGGGTTGGCCTGGCATACATTACGCTATACATTATCTTACAAAAAACCCTTTCCCTAAGAGTAGCAGCACACAAGACACTAAGTAATCTATTCTATATAGTAGCACACATACGCAACACTAAAACTATCCCCTTACCTAACCTGTACACTAACTCAAACATCCAAATACTCACCTAATGCCAAAGCTTTTGGTATATCCCAAATGTTTGGCATTAACACATGTACCTGCTTACTATAACCCAAACCATAGCCCCTACACAAAATGGAGCAGTCAGTATTCCTCCATTCAATAAACTCAGCTCTCAGCAAAGAGAATTTTTGAATAAAAATATATAGCAGCACACTATGTCAACTAAGTCAGCATTTGACATAATGAATTGCAATCATACAAATACAGAGACAGACAGACACACACACACATACACACATCTTGTGTGTGTATAAAATTCGTGTGTGTGTGTGTGTGTGTGTGTGTGTGTGTGTGTGTGTGTGTCAGTGCTGCAGTACACCAATCTGCTATTCCTCTTTACAGGATGAGTGAAGCAGTGTCTTCTGCTCACTCCCACCCTCCCCCAATAGTCAATATGTTCTTTAAATGAAAGTTATAGCTGCATTTTTATCCACATAACAGATTTCTGCTTGGGGTAGTCTCTCATTGTCACATCTCAAAACATTTGCATCTTTGGAGTACTTTGTATGCACTAATAAAAAAGCAACTTTTCAATAACTGACAACTAAGAAATTGTCTAGTTTACTACCAGTTCGTCTTGTTTTGAGATATAGGAATGACTAAGAATATTAGTTATATATGTCTGTTTTCCTGGTTTATGCTTAAAATAAAGTCATATTCTGCAGTGCCAACATTCTCCAGATTCAGAAATGGATATTTTCCATGCAGGAACAGTGTAGGAGCTCCTGAACAAAAAAATGGCCACTGAGCGATCCAGGAAAGTGCTGTATTCACATGCACGAGCAGCCCTACACTGTTCTAGCATGGAAAGCTGGTAAATATGCAAATCACCTCATTTGCTGGTGAAAAACATGCAAATTAGGTGATTTTGCAATCCACCAAGCTGCCAGGTCTCTGTGCTAGAACATTGTCAGTGCAGAAATGTATTCAGAAAATAAGTGAGTACATTCCTGCAACTGACAAAACGGAGGCATGACAGCTCGTGGAAAAGCATGTATTATGTACATTAGACATGCCAATGGCCAAATACAAGGCCATTGGCATTGAAAAGTGATTAATTATCATGAAAATTAAACTTTTCTTAGGCCAGTCTCGACTGTTTAAGCATAGGGCAGCGGCGCACAAACGGGATTGTGCCGAAAACAAAAAAAAATGGGAAAACTTAATTTTAAGTTAAATCTGCATTTTGCCATTATAGTCAATAGCATGCAGAATGTAAACAATACCAGGGAGCACTGGTTGTCAAGGGGAAAGGGTCCGTGTTATTGCAGTAACTAATGACCTACACACTGGGGTATGCAAATGAGGGGAGTTATACTGAATCACAGATTTCTTCAAAGTGTCAGCTTGCACCTAACTGTGTAGGTGCAGCAATACAACAGTGCAAGTGTAAGAGCTGAATGACTTCATAAGGGGGGTGTCATGCTTACTGTAAGCTTATTGGAGCTCTGCAGCCTGTATTTGCCCTTAGCTCAGCACAGCTAAGGAAGGGGGTGTGTCAGATGTGCCTGAGCACTATCTAGCTAGCCTAAACAGGTGTGCGCACCACACATTGGGATTTAAACAAAAAAAAGAGGAAATGGTAGCACTGTTTACATTTGAGCACTGGGTATGCGCGGTGTGTCTCAGGGCTTAAATAGGGAGGAACTGGGAAGGGGAAACAGCAGTAGGAAGGCAATCAAGGAGAACTAGCATATCTGGCAGGTAGAATGTATCAGAATCAGCCAAATACACATGCAGCAGCCCAGCACATTACTATAAACTATGCAAACACCCTACAGACAGTTTTTTCCCACAAACTCTACACCACTGGTGTACACAGACAGGGGATTTTTAACTGGCAAAACTAACTAAAAATGTTAGAGGCTGCTGCTGCTTTACTCCATCAATATGTGCAAGAGACTGAGGGTGGTGAGGAGAAGAATGCTGACAACTGATTCACAGTGAGGAGTAGGAGAAGAGTGTACAGACCCAGGGTAACCTACCAGGGCCTACATGATCTAGAGATAGTAGAGCACTATAGGGTTTACAGGGACATTCTACAGCAAATTGTTGAGCTGTGCTGGCCACGCCAAACACACAAACAGAACTAATAGAGGGGAACCCATCCCAGTGGATACCAAGGTATGTGTATGCTTAAGAATACTAGCCACAGGTACCTTCCAAAGACCAACGGGGAATATCATGGGGGTCTCACAGGCATCAGCATCCAGGGTACTCCACCAGTTGCTGGATGCCATGATACAACATGCCAATGAGCACATATATTTCCCCACAGCCCATGAAGCGTTGACCAGATGTATGCGTCTCTTCCACCGTGTAGCAGAATACCCTGAGGTAGTTGGTGCTATAGACTGCAAGCACGTCCACATCAAAGCACCACCCGATGAGCATGGTAGGGTCTACATAAACCGCAAGGGCTTCCCTTCCATCAACTGCCAGGTCATGTGCGATGCCCAGGGCATTATGACGAATGTGTGTGCTAGAAGCCCTGGATGATATAACAACTCCCACATTCTGGCTTTGCTCACAGCTGTATCAGGCATTTGCCAGGGCGACATCCCATATGGCCATCTAGTGGGGGATGCTGGCTATGCACTGGAGCTGTGGCTGATAACACCCATCAGAAATATACACACACCTGAACAAGAACACCATAATGAGGCACACGCACAAACCAGGATCATTGTAGAATGCGTGTTTGGGGTGCTCAAGTTAGGGTTCCGCTGCCTTGACATATCTAGTGGAGCCTTGCAGTACTCTTCAGCTACAAGTACACAAATGTTCATAGTATGTGCCATGCTACACAATATGATCCTATGGAAACAGCTGCAGCAGGAACAGCATGGGGCAGGGCCACACAGCCCCCACCATTGCCAAGACCAGCACAGGCACAGAGGGACTCAGAGGAGGAACATCCTGAGCCTTCCCCTGTAGACAGAAGGAGGCATGCCCAGTATGCCCAGGCCTTGGTAAAAAGGCAATGCATAGCACACACACTGACACTGTAGGGAACCAGGGACTGATACCTCTCTCCAACTCACACATACAGTAAAAGGGATGCCAAACATGACACTACCTGAGCTTTACCATGCATAGGGAGTGTACTATGTGCATCCCTCCAGCACTGTCCTCAACACTGGCCCAGCAACAAGGTAAGTCACACTTCCTATCAAATGCAAGCATGCAAGGGAATTGGGTGGCTGAATAGGACAGCAGCAGACAGCTATATGGGACAGCAGGAAATTCATAACAAATACTGGTGTCAACATACTAGGCAGCACTACATAAGATGACAACCCTCACCGCAGTACATGTGATGGCCCAAATAATTGTGGGTGTCAATAGGTCACACACATGGATGTCAATGAGGGTCACATACCCACCACCAGCCTCACTCGGCAGGACAGGTGTAGATGACCATAAAGAAAGGCTGAGCTAAGGCCCCCCAATGATGGCAATGGTGAACAGCCCCCCCCCCCACTAGACCTACACAGACATACTACAACAAGTCTGGCAGTTGCATTCTAGTTCTGAAGGGTAAAAAGTCTGAAACTGAAATATATGCCATTAAGATCTAACATGTGTACTCTACTGATATGCCTCCTATCTGCATGATAGGTCACAATACAATATGAAATGGAAGCCAACAGAGTGACCGAAATACCAGTACAGTAATTTCAAATGTTTAAAGTCTGCAGGTATGCACCACCCCCCCAACAATCCCACGTAGAAATGTAGTAACAGATGGCCTGCAGCACTCTAAAATGGCCTACCGTCCTCTGGCAAAGGCCCATGCCTCACCCATAGTGCCAATGTATGGAATGTCAGGGGGTTCCAACTAACAACCTAACACAGTAAACAGAAAACAAGTGCAAGGCCATATTGACAAATGCCAGTAGCATGCCTCCCCATGTCTTACTGCAAGGACCAGGCCATAAATATTACTGGGATAAAGGCCCAACTATAGTGATACTTCTGAGATATTGCTTACATAATGTTAGAAAGAGGAGAGAATAACAGAGGGGGGTGAAGAAGCATGGCTGTCATGGAGTGTGTGAAGTCTGAAACTCTGATGTGCGCCCATACTATTCTCTGACTGCAAGCCCATGAATGAATAGCCACAAAACCGCTTGTAAACCACAATGTGCAGGTAAACTGACCAGATATATGAGTCCTGCTTCTGGATAATCTGGGTGTATCTGTACAGCTGAGAGGTATGCCCCCAGCAGGATATGGCCATTCCATGCAGTTGAGAAAAGCACAAGGAGGGGATCCCCAGCCAGCATACTAACAAGGTGCTGGACCATTTACACAGAACCAGCAGTCTATTGTCTGTAGCTGTCCCTCAACAATGGCAGGTGTGTGCCAGAATGTGTAGTCTATATGCCTCAGAATATTGGTCTCAGCTTCATTCATCTTGTATTTCCCTGATAAATAACTGTGAGCAAAGAATGATAACTTCAGTAGTTGATGACATGATACATCACAGTGTAAAACAGTACATATGTCAGAAAATCTATGGTACAACCAAACATGTCACACAAGCAGCACAGACAGCAATAGTTACAGTATCCCCCGTATGTTATACCCATTGTGTCTCTATATTGCCAACCTATCTACAGATATCCTGCAGAAACAGTTTGCTAAGTGTAGCTGTAACACACACAACCCTGAACTGGAGTCCAACCCTCCCTGGAATGGATGCACACACAATATAGAAGGTCATACTGGGCATGCTCCTACACTTAGAGCAATGAAGCCCATGTCTCACAACACAGTGGACTAAAGATATCGGTTATTCACAGCAGTCTGTGCAAATGCACCAAAATACCTTTGGTTAGCCCTCAGCCCTATAGTCTCAGTG
This sequence comes from Protopterus annectens, assembly GCF_019279795.1. NCBI lineage: Eukaryota > Metazoa > Chordata > Ceratodontiformes > Protopteridae > Protopterus > Protopterus annectens. The sequence continues at coordinate 727,653,382 of NC_056727.1, read as the reverse complement.
GTGCTTGTGATAACTGTGTAACACTACAGCGCAAATAAGTATCCATGTAGCAGTTGTAATCTCTGTCTTGTCAAATGTAAAGTTGTGTGTGTGTGTGTGTGTGTGTGTGTGTGTGTGTGTGTGTGTGTGTGTGTGTGTGTGTGTGTGTGTGTGTGTGTGTGTGTGTGCGCGTGTGTGTGCTTTTAGATGAATGTGGTTGAGGCCATTCACACTCACTAAACTTCCCTTATCCTCCTTCAGCACTGCTGACGATGTCACTCACCTTCAAAGATACCTTTGGACAGCTCTCCAACATATAAGCTCTGTGGTGCTAATGATAACTGTATAATATGATAGTGTAGCAAGCTAGTTAGGTAGGAGTTCTAATCCCATTCCTGGCAACTGTGAAAATGTGTGTTTGTGTGAGAGAGTGTGTGCATATTTATAGAGACCTGATTTTTGTGGACATTCACACTCACTACACTTCCCTTACCCCTCCTTTATCACTGCTGCTGATGTCACTCACCTTAGAGGTATGTTTGAACAATTTTCGACCTATAATCATTGTGGCACATGTGATAAATGTGGAGCAATATAATAGCAATAACTACAGAGATAGGGGTTTGAATCTCATTCCTGGCAAGTGTGTGTATACATATATATATATATATATATATATATATATATATATATATATATATATATATATATATCCCTACCTTAAAGATTTTTGCCCCATTTACATCCAGTACACTTCTCAGTGCCTGACTTTAGCAGTCCTGCAAATATTATTCACCTTAGAAGTACCTGTTGGCAACCCTAAACCATGTAAGGTCAGTGGTGCATATGGCAAATGCGTAACATAATGGTCTGAAAACATAGTTAGATAGAGGTTTGAACCTCACTCCTGGCAAATGTAAATGTGTATGTAGGGTAAAATATTTTGTGAAATCTCTCACCCACTACATCACCCAATGCCAGTGTTTACAAGGGCTGGTGATGTTCCTCACCTTCGAAGTACCTTGGGACAACATCTGTCCTATAAGCTCTGTGGCACGTGCGATAAATGTGTAGCACTGTAGTAGCAATACATAGCTAGGTAGGGGTTCAAAGCTCAGTACTGGCAAGTGTATGTGTGTCATCAGTATCTGGTGTGGGTGCTGGTGTGATTGTGTAATGACAGAATCAATGGGGGGGTGGGTTTTGCTAAATGATTATATTGAGGACCTAGTATATGTCCCAATATCCATATTACAAGGCCAACAGTTGTCAAACACCATAGAGGTTGGTGTAGACAATCCACAGCTCAAAATGTCTGGTGCCATGTGCAATGACTAAGTAACAGTATGGATTAGTGAACAATATAGGCAACCCTTCTAATACTCAGAGACCACTATCCGCCCACGAATCATACACAAACACACTTGGCTAGGCATAAACCACTGTATTGGTAGTTCTCCTGCAAATTGCCTCACAGATAGTACCCACGGTGTGATTGCAGTGGACTACATGCCTGTTGACCACAACAGTGCCACTGACATCAGAAAGTACTTTGATGTGTTATATCTCCTGACTGAGTGTGTGTTATCCATCAAGTAAAAGGACATGGCACCCTGTTCCATCCCCTCAGTAGCCCAATCAATCTGTACAGTGGCCCTTTTCCCATGTCCTCCATGGGACGCTTGCAACAACTAATGAGTCTGCTAATGTACCCCACAAAGGGAATACCATGCCTTATACACATGCCCTGTATGGACAGACACCAATAACTCCAATGAATACACGTATCATACTGTCAATGTAGGTGCAATCACTACCTCAGTTACATAGTCAGGTCTCACCAAACAAGGTCAGGAATGCTACATCTGAAGATACCAATCTGTCCACACAACATGCCCCAGAGACCTCAAGCAGACTTCCACACTTCAAAAAACATGCATGTGGGACTGTGCACAACCCAGACACTGGCCATGTTATGGAATATAAATCACATACATGTGAAGCAGTGCACATCACTGGCCACCCACAATAGAAATCTGGATGAGTGGATGGAGAATAGAATACCCACCCCAGGGAACTATTCTAGTGACTAGACTCCTGAGCCACACTGGGGGCTATTTTCATGTGGCCTGATGCCAGGATATTCCCTTGGGCTAGCCTCTTAGAGCCTTAATGCCTATTCACCTACTAGACACCTATGAAGCAATGAACCTATGGATCTCAGTACTGGCAAGTGTGTGTGTGTGTGTGTGTGTGTGTGTGTGTGTGTGTGTGTGTGTGTGTGTGTGTGTGTGTGTGTGTGTGTGTGTGTGTGTGTGTGTGTGTGTGTGTGTGTGTGTGTGTGTGTGTGTGTGTGTGTGTGTGTGTGTGTGTGTGTGTGTGTGTGTGTGTGTGAATAGTAATCCCAGTGTTTTCAGTTGATGAATATCCCCTGTGGCTGCGGTTATGAACAATCGGAGGTTTGTCCAAACCAAAACATGTACCATTCTCCATTCTATAACAGATGTTATAAATCAGCATACACCTATGTACAACCCTCAGCTCTATAATCTGCAAGGCATATGCAATCACTGTGTTACAGACCAGGGATTTCCATGCCATACCCTGTGGTCTTTCTGCAGGACCACATCCTGGTGACACACAGGTGCCTAGAACAGAAATGGGATACAGCATGTGAGAACACATTCACTCAGCATTTCACTTGTGGGGGGAGAGAGGGGTAAAGCTGGCAATGAATGTGTTGATGTGTTGCCAAGACTGTGGCCAATATCTGTTGTCTCAGGATGGATATTAGCATTGTGCAGTAACTCGCAGCACTTGTGTTTAATGCTATGGAGGTTGCTATTGTAACTATCAAAGGCTGTTGTGACTATCATCAGTGTCTGGTGCATGTCTGACATCATAGATGCCTGTAGGGGATTACATAAGGGATCCAAAGTTATGTTTGAGGCTAATAAGGGAGTTCAACAGTCATGGGACACCACCTTTCTCTGCAACAGTGTCCTACTTCTGATGTACACTTTAGTAATGGCAGGGGATCATCACATTGTCTCCCAGTGTTTGGAGGACAGTGTCTGGGTTCTGTTGGCTCTGGCTAGTAATATGCATTCCTTTACCTGTTTGTACAGTGCCTATGTGTATGATTCCAAAGTCATACAGCTATTTCCCATTGCCATGGGTGCAGTGAATACATCCACCCCTGTTTTCATGGCTGCAAAGTCAGCTTTGGAGAGGTTTTGCAAGATAGTTACCTTTGTGGGGGGTGTGGCTGACATGTTGAGTTCCATGTTGATTACAGCCTGTGTGAATCTCACCATGCAGGGATTGACATATGTGGATGAGCAACAGTCCCATGTTTAAGTGGTTAACACAGGTCAAGGCTGTTGCATCCTCTACTGGGGGTGAGTATGAGCTGGTCCAGGGCAATGGAAATGATGAATCCCAGAAATGTTGGGCCACTGTACTGGTGCTTGGCTACTTTCCCCAGGTGATGGAGGGGTAGTTGAAGACTCACACTATGTCAGTGTTGTATTGAACCATCATAGATGGCAGGGTATTGAGGAATGTGCATCGACAGTCTATAGACATAGATGTGGACCTATAGCAGGCTACGGTCTGGATTACACTATTACCCCAAGGCAGTTGTACAGGAAGTATCTCCAATGTATTATAATGGGATACTAGTCTGGAGGTGTTCCTAGCCATAATGAATATGGAGACAATACCACCTGTGGAGGTGTGGTGTGGTCCATGTTTGAGGGCTGACAGCTGTGGAATGCATCATAGCCTGATACTGCAGGTCTGCTATCTGCTGCTGAGAGCCACCTCTCCATTACAGCAGACATCTGTCCTCCACTCCAATTGCTATGAGTGACTGTATCCTGACAGTTAGATGTCTACAGTTGAGCAGCATGACCCTCAGATTGCATACACGTGTAGCTGTTATGGTGGTAATAACATTAGGAACACTACCTAATAAGGCATCATAGGGGTGGCAAGACACATAGTCAGTACCTGGAAACCCAGCAGTGACAGATGTAGTACATCCATGGCAAGTCATTGGGTTCTGTCAATCATGTCATTCCAAGCAGAGAGGTACTGGATCCCCTGATAGTGACACATAACAAGTAAGCCAATGTTGCAGTCAATCATCTGTTGACAGTACCACAGCATCATTCTGAGTAACAGCGGTACACTGCCCAGGGCTACTGTCACACCTGCCTGGACCACATATTCAGAGAGTTCAACCATGTCTCTTGTCATGTAGTCCAGGGAGGTGTGTCCCAAGTCATTCACACCCACATGGAAACAGAGTGATACTCGTAGTTGTTGTGGAGTGTCATGACTGGCTGTGTCATGTGTTGGATGTTGGCATGTGATAGGTATTTGGCTGTTACCTGCTCCATATTCAACTTAGTGAGTGCGATATGTGTGTGTCTCAGTGCTGAAGTAAAATTCAGCAACCAGTCACAGGCAAACAAAAGGAACCAGACCACAATTCTTTAAGCTTTCATTCATTTAATACTACACCACAAACTTCTTCAGAATGAATACAAGATCTTCAGACCACTCTTAAATACATAATGTGCAAAAAAAATCCAATAACAACATGCTTCCAATAAATTACTTAAATGACTCTAATTAAATCACAGAAATTTATAAATCCAAATACTAATATTAAATAAAGCACTTAGCTTATACATATAAATCATAAAATTCAGACACTCTATCAAAAAGAACTTGTCATAAATAAGCCTTATTAGAGTGTTGGGAAACCAAATGGCAGATAGCCTTAAGAGCAGATTATCCACCGGGACTTAATGAGACTATTAACATCAAGCGTTTTCTTCAGTTACAAGTTTTCTGACATGGTTTGTAAAATTACCAGTTTTTATGATATCTTTGACCTGTGTACTACCCTTTACACTTCCCTTCAATCCAGTTTAGTAGACCTGTTGATGTCATCTACCTTAGAAGTACCTTTGGAAGAGGTGGAAATGTATAAGCTCTGTGGCGTGTCCGCTAACTGCTTAGCACTGTAGTAGGAATACCTCAATAGGCAGGAGTTCTAATCCCAATACTGCCAAGTGTGTGTGTGAATCATGTACTGTCTGGCTCATGCCATTTTTGACCTATGTACTACCCTTTACACTTTATTTTACTCCAATTTAGTAGACCTGTTGATGTCATCCACCTTAGAAGTACCTTTAGAAGTGGTGGTAATGTCTATCCTCTGTGGCGCATCTGATAACTGTGCAGCACTATATTAGGAATACCTAGATAGGCAGGCGTTCTAATCCTAATGCTGGCAACTGTTTGTGCGAGGATCATATCTTGTGTAGCTTATACCATTTTAATGTGTATACCATATACAGCTAGTGACCACCTTCCACTGCCATTGCTTTAGTTTATACAGTGTGGTAACAGCATCTGCCTCACATGCAGCAGGTTAAACCATTGTACAGTCCTCTGTGCGGATGTGTCTGGAATATCCATATTTTTGCAAGCTATACATGGTTGGAAGTGTTCTGTGTGCCTTAACAATGCCCATGTATGTGACTTTATAGCCAAATAGGCCACAGTGAGTGTACTGACACATATGGCAGCATGAGGTATCATACCTGACTGAAACATCATGCTGAAATTACATCTGCTGCCCTCACAGGTGGCCAGCCTTGTAGGTGCAATACATGAGTCCAGATGCTTGGTTTTGCAAGTGAACTGTTCCTGTTATGGAACACATTAAAGACTGCAAGAGGTGTGGACTGTCATATTGTGGTCCTAATTAATATGTAACAGGAACACCTTGCATCTTAAGAGGGGTGTGTACACAATTTATATCCACTGTATGCCACTAATGTGTCATGCATGACCCTACCTTAGGCCATTTGTTCAGCCCAATTTGCTGGCCTCTGTCCAGACATCTTGGCACTGACAAGTTGTGAGGTATGCTACAGGAATAGGTTCATAGGTAGGTACTAGGCTAACTGCCCAAGGGCATTTATAAGCCTAGCCAGAGTGTGTTGGCTTTTGCCACCCCATTGATTAATTAACTGAGCCTCTGTCAAGCAGAGCCAATGAAGTGATCCCAGGGGTGTATTTTCTGTTACCCATCCACTCATCAAGGCTTCTCTTGAAGAGTGTTAGTGAGGGGCTCTGCCTAGTTATGAATTTTGTTCCAAAGCATGGGAAGTCTCTGTGACAGGAATCTATCCCTCCAGCATGTTCTATTTATTGTTGTGGCAAGGTTTTGCTCACTAGAGCATGTGGCTCGCAGTGACTTGGATTTCTTTAGGTGGAGCATGTCCATCAATTCTGAGTCAGACATGGCTTTGTAAGTCAGGCAGAGATCACCTCTTAGTAAGCGATATGCTACTGAGTACAGCCAGAGTTTTTTTCAGTCAGGCTGCATAGGACATATGTTTGAGGCCAGTAATCCTCTTGGTGAGGTGCTTTTGTGGTCTTTCAAGCTATTGGAAGTGTCTTGTGAGGTACATCCCAAATGGGACATTGTACTCTATGATGGGTCTGATGAGTGACGAGTAGAGGGGCACTATAACCTCTTTATTTCTAGATGCGAACCCCTTAGTAATTAGATGGGCCACATAGAAGGATTTTGTGGAAAAATACTGAAGTTCAACATATTTTGTATTCTGTATATAAAGGGTTAAGCAGAAAAATGTTCACTGCGTGCAAACTGAAATGTTCTGGAAAATGTTGATCACTGAGGAATGCAGAAGTTAATCTTAAACTGCTGATAAGAAAGTTAATGATGCAAGGATAACTGTGGTACTGACTGGTAAAAACAAGTAATCAAACTATCACTTATAATGAATGTTCTGTGTGCTACGTGTATGTACGTGCAGGAGGGTCTATATAAGCAGAACTCAAAGTACAAGTAGCCAGACTGCTGGCATACTACTATCATGTAGCAGGTCTCCATGCATGTAAAATAAAGCTGTTTTACTTGCTTACAAGAACTTGGTGTGATTCTTCCAGAATATGTTAGAAGAGTAAAATCTTTCGACATAACTGGCGCACAACGTTAGGGCGGCCCCTGCACGGCGCGAATCGAACAAAGAGAGGCTGAAAACCTGCGCAGGTGGAGAGAGATCAGGCTCTCCTCGAACGAAAGACCTCCGACTGAAACAGATCGAAATTAGAGGCCAGTCACTCTTTCCAGATTCAATCCGTGAGGTGGCAGCGAAACAGGGCGGAGGAATCAGAAAGGTAAGCAAAACGCTATTTTTTTTGTTGTTTCTGATTGGAATTTTTGTCTAAATTTTAAGGGACTAGTCAAGGGAGAAATTTAATTTTCTCAAAGTATAAGGAGTATATGTGAATAGATTCCATATACAAGAGATCTCAGGAACAGGAATAGTTTCTCGTAAGAGAAATGGGAACAGGAACCAGTTGTGCCAAAGGCGACGACAAAACTGAAGATGAAAAGTTTATGTTTGATTTACACCCAAAGAACGTAAAATATTTAGATAAATGGAAAAAAGATCATGGGTTTAGTGGATGTTTAAATAAGTCAGAATGTCAAAATCTAGTAAGATTACTGCGCAAACAGGCAGGAAATAAGACAAGGAATCAAAGGAAGGTGGGGTTTCCCCAGGCACAGAAATGGCTGGAGGAAGCAAATAAAAGACATAGGGAACAAAATTTGAAAAAGGGTGTGGTAATTCAAGTGAAAGAGATGTGTACTTTGTTCAAAAGGAAGATAATGAAACTTCCACAGTCAGTCGTAGTCACCAGAATCCCTCGGCCCCTCCCATCCAGTATCCAGACCCATGCACAGGTTATTGCGGTGCCCCCCGACCAGGACCCACCACAATACCAGGCTTCGGTGGGTGGCCCCCCCACGCCAAGTATTATATTACAGAGAGAGCCCGACAACATTCTTGACTTACGCAGCGGAAGTATTAGGAGGGAAGGGCACTGGAAAATTAAGGAAAAGGTAGATCAGGAAGGAGAGGAATACCCGCTGATAGAAGTGGCAAATCCTCAAGCAGGCGCAGAAGGCGAGGGTCCTACAATATTGGTCTACCGACCGTGGACCCGTGATGACATCAGAAAAGCGGTAGAGGGGATTCCCCATCCGAAAGTAGATATGCGTAAATTCCGTACAGACGTAGGGGGCATGAGAATGAGTTATAGATTAAACGCTGTAGAATTTGAACAAGTAATAAGGCAAATCCTAGGACCAGAGTGGCACCTTATTTGCGGAAGTTGGGACCCCCTGCTACCAGGGGAAGGAGGAGCCTTGCCGTTTAACTCCGAAGTGTGTAGAACCAGAATAAAGACTCTCTTAGATAAAATAGAAGAACATTGGAAGCCCAAAGCAGATTGAACTTGCATTAATCAATGCGTTCAATCAGATGATGAAACCGTAGACAATTATCTACATCGTCTCACACAATGTTTTGATGCTCATAGTGGGTTGAGTAAGGCAGAAAATCAGGAAAATGACTCGCCCTATGAACAGCAATTGAAAAATGCATTCCTAAAGGGCTGCAAGACAGCCATTGGTAACTTTATACAAAATCATATGATCACACACAGGACAGCGCGTCTACAGCCCCTTATGGAGTATGCTAAACATGCTGAGAAATACCTGAAGGAAAAAAAGATAAACAAGCCCAGACTTTTACAGTTAGTGAAGATGGAACTTTAATGTTAGTTCAAGGTTCCGCAAACCGCGGAAGAGGGCATGGCAGGGGAAGAGGACGAGGACGGGGAGGCGTAAGTCATTCTGAGGATTTCGAAGGTAGGCAAAAGAGGGGGGAATGTTTTAAGTGCGGTAAGAAGGGACATTTCGCCAGAGATTGCAGAGGACCGGAGAAACCGATGGTTGCTTCCGGTGGTACCACATGACTATATGACGGTCAGGAAGACGTAGATGGAGGGTATGAGGAAAAAGAAGAAAGTGAGAATGGGGAAGTAGGTACAAGTGAAGACGATGGGTGGGGACAGGAAATGCCAGAAAATGAGGAATATCAAATGGTAAATCTAACAGCACTAGCATCAACTATGCAATTGGAATCCCAACCAGTGATCACATTGCAAGTTGAGGGCCGAGACATAGAATTCCTTTGTGACTCAGGGGCTTCACGAACGTTAGTCAGAAGTACTGCCATATCATCCGATGTTACTTCGGATGAATATGTGCTTGTAAAAGCAGCAAATGGTCGTATTTACAAAGAGCCATTGTTCAAACCTCTGTGGTTTACCGACCCAGAGACGAACCAAACCATACGGTTCCGAGTAATAATTTCAAAAATCTGCCCAGTAAATTTACTAGGAAGAGATTTAATGCAAGTGTTCGGCATAGCAGCCGTCCCAACCTCCACTGGGATGGTGGAACGGAGAATTGAACCAAATAGTGCAATGCTATTAGAGGGGCAGGGAGATCTACATTACTGGTATAGTAATGATTTGATAGAGACAGGCCCCCAGAGTGTAGTGACGGATCTTACAAATTTGGCATTAAGCAAATACGGCATAAAAAATCCGAAGGTGTCAGATCCATTACATTGCACAATGTATTACAGAAGATGTGCCGGACCTGATTTAGAATACGAAAAGAAATTTCTTAGTTTTAAAGTCACCAAACTAGTATTGCATAGCCTTTTTTTGGGACACACTAGGTAATTCTGCAGTCACATGTAGCCTTACAAGGGATATGCAGCTGCTGTATAAGAATGAATTAACCACACATATTTCAGTCACGAAGGGTGAAGGAATGTCATGGTACCTCGTGGGTAAGAAAATAACTGAATGGGTAGGATGGACACCAGAACAGTTGGCAGGTAAAGGCGTTCAGGTTCAAAAACTTAACTGGGTTACACAAGCTAGACCGACCGTGCACCTCTGGGAAGACGAACCGATACAATCCCCTGGGACATTATGACTATGTCTCCTTACCCCCATGGAAGAATCTCAATTGCAGGCGATTCCAAACTCATTATGGTCACAGGGTCAGCACGATATCGGACTGATTAGAACGGCAGGACAGGTAAAGATTACACCCAAGTCAGAATTTAGACCTCATAAACGGCAGTATCCCTTGAGCAGAAAGGCAGAGGAGGGCATTTTACCGGTAATCACAGCACTTTTGAAAGCTGGAGTATTAATTCTGTGCACAGATTCACCGTGTAATATGCCCTTATTTCCAGTAAAAAAAAACGGATGGGACATGGAGGATGGTACAAGACTTACAGGCAATAAATGCCGCGGTGGTACCTCGGACCCCCATAGTCCCGGATCCGTCTATTCTGCTGAACGATATCCTTCCTACGGATAACTACTTTTCTGTAATTGATATCAGTAATGCCTTTTTCTCTATTCCCTTGCAGGAAGATAGTAGATTTTGGTTTGCATTTACATTTATGGGCAAGCATTATACCTATACCAGGTTACCGCAGGGATACTGCGAAAGTCCGACCATCTTCTCACAAGAGATGTCCACCAATTTGGCTCAGTTCCAACCCACCCAAGGGTGCCACCTACTGCTGTACGTGGATGATATCCTCCTGGCCGCGACTACGGAAGAACTCTGTAAGTCCGAGACTATTCGACTACTACACTTTCTGGCACACGAAGGACATAAGGTAAATAAGTCTAAGTTACAATTTTGTAAATTAGAAGTACGTTACCTGGGTTATACTATCTCTGGGAAGGGCAGGCGATTAGATGACAGTAGAAAGAATGCTATTTTACAAGCCCCCATGCCAACTACAAAAAAGAAATGATGTCCTTTTTAGGCATTACGAACTTCTGTCGTAGTTGGATTCCCAACTATGCCGAAGAAGTGCACCCGCTATCAGACTTAATTTTTGCAATACCGATGGCGGCAAAAGATTTGCTGCACTGGACAGACAAGGCAGTACAGGCATTCACTAGAATCAAGCAACTGATAGCTGGGTCAACGACGTTGGGGTTTCCAGATTACAGTAAGACCTTTATACAGACTGTAGATTGCAAGCAGGGATTTATGACATCTGTTTTAATGCAAATGTATGGAGATAAGTTAAGACCATTGGCATTTTACTCTAGTAAATTAGACTCAGTAGCACGAGCATTACCACACTGTGTGCAAGCAGTAATTGCAGCCACTTTGGCGATACAAGCATCTGCCACATTAGTATTGTTCCATGATCTTATGTTAAAAGTCCCGGGCATTTTACCGGTAATCACAGCACTTTTGAAAGCTGGAGTATTAATTCTGTGCACAGATTCACCGTGTAATATGCCCTTATTTCCAGTAAAAAAAAACGGATGGGACATGGAGGATGGTACAAGACTTACAGGCAATAAATGCCGCGGTGGTACCTCGGACCCCCATAGTCCCGGATCCGTCTATTCTGCTGAACGATATCCTTCCTACGGATAACTACTTTTCTGTAATTGATATCAGTAATGCCTTTTTCTCTATTCCCTTGCAGGAAGATAGTAGATTTTGGTTTGCATTTACATTTATGGGCAAGCATTATACCTATACCAGGTTACCGCAGGGATACTGCGAAAGTCCGACCATCTTCTCACAAGAGATGTCCACCAATTTGGCTCAGTTCCAACCCACCCAAGGGTGCCACCTACTGCTGTACATGGATGATATCCTCCTGGCCGCGACTACGGAAGAACTCTGTAAGTCCGAGACTATTCGACTACTACACTTTCTGGCACACGAAGGACATAAGGTAAATAAGTCTAAGTTACAATTTTGTAAATTAGAAGTACGTTACCTGGGTTATACTATCTCTGGGAAGGGCAGGCGATTTGATGACAGTAGAAAGAATGCTATTTTACAAGCCCCCATGCCAACAACAAAAAAAGAAATGATGTCCTTTTTAGGCATTACGAACTTCTGTCGTAGTTGGATTCCCAACTATGCCGAAGAAGTGCACCCGCTATCAGACTTAATTTTTGCAATACCGATGGCGGCAAAAGATTTGCTGCACTGGACAGACAAGGCAGTACAGGCATTCACTAGAATCAAGCAACTGATAGCTGGGTCAACGACGTTGGGGTTTCCAGATTACAGTAAGACCTTTATACAGACTGTAGATTGCAAGCAGGGATTTATGACATCTGTTTTAATGCAAATGTATGGAGATAAGTTAAGACCATCGGCATTTTACTCTAGTAAATTAGACTCAGTAGCACGAGCATTACCACACTGTGTGCAAGCAGTAATTGCAGCCACTTTGGCGGTACAAGCATCTGCCACATTAGTATTGTTCCATGATCTTACGTTAAAAGTCCCGCACTCTCTAGCAGTCATCCTTCTGCAGGACAAGTTAACATTTCTGTCACCTAGCAGAAATTTATCTTGTATGACTACACTGTTATCACAGCCACACATGACAATTGAGAGATGCACTACCTTAAATTCAGCGACATTGCTACCCGTTGCTGAAGACGGTATCCCGCATGTATGCTTAGATCTCATACATTCTAAAGTTCTACCAAGACCGGATCTTAAAGATCAACCCTTACTACATGCAGACTGGACACTGTTTGTAGATGGGTCAGCACGCAAAACAGAAACAGGCACCACACAGGTAGGATATGCAGTTACTACTTCAACTCAGATAATAGAGGCAAGACCACTCCCCGGGAACTTATCCGCTCAAGCAGCGGAACTGATTGCTGTGACAAGGGCATGTCTCCTTTCGGAGGACAGGAATGTCACTATCTATATGGATAGTCAATATGCCTTCTCTACGGTACATGTGTTTGCTCAGCAATGGAAAAATAGGGGGATGGTTACAACCTCGGGGAAAGACATCATGCACAAAGAACTAATCCTTGAATTACTACAAGCCGTCCAACGGCCACGGGGTTTGGCCATCTGTAAATGCGCTGCTCATACCCGTGCTAAGGACCCGGTATCACTTGGTAATGCCCTAGCAGACAAAGCAGCCAAAGAGGCAGCTATGTCCAGTACTTTTTCACTTGAAACCACACCTACAGAACTACAGAATTACAACCAACAGATAAGTTTGATTTATAAACCTTACAAGTCATGCAGGAACTTAGCACAGTTCAGGAAAAACAATGCTGGACTAGGTATGGTGTTAGACAGAACAAGGGAATCTATGTGGGACCAGATAATAAATATGTTTTGCCTACTAATCTTTTTAGGTATGCAGCACTAGTCGTGCATGGCCCTTCCCATCTGGGCCCTGCAGCTATGGTTAGAATTATCCACCTTACCTTTTGGACCAAGGGTTTCATTGCATATGCAAAACGTTTTTGTCTATCCTGCATAGTATGTGCTAAATACCACGGGGGAGGGGTCAGAGTTGCCCCGGCATCATTTCCAATACCCCCCTATCCATTTCATACAATATGTATGGACTTCATCGAATTGACCCCGGCACAACTAAAGAAGTTTGTGTTAGTGATAGTAGATGCATTTACTAAGTGGATTGAGGCCTTTCCGGTGACACATCCGGATGCTCAAACAGTGGCTAAAATTTTGATCAATCACATCGTCCCGCACTTTGGACTTCCTACACGCATCTACTCTGACAACGGTACACATTTTGTCAATCAGATCATTCAGAAACTGTCTACAGTTTTCCAAATTGAACTGAAACACCATTGTGCCTACCACCCACAGTCAGCAGGGTTGGTGGAACACCACAACGGCATTCTAAAAGGCAAGTTAAGAAAACTCATGGCCGAGACACATCAGTCTTGGATTACCTGTCTACCTCTAGCCCTCCTTTCCATGCGGACAACTCCCACCTCAAAAGGAGTCACCCCATTTGAGTTATTGTATGGGAGACCTTATTACGTCCCGCAGTGGCAAAACTTGTTGCCTGCGGAACGTGAGGGGGGTGAGGAGATAGCAGAGTACATGAGGAAAATGCTAACCAATACTAACAGCTGTTTAACGAATGATTATTTTTCAGGTTCAAGAGACGACAAAATCACGTAAATCAGACCCGGCGACTGGATCTGGGTCAAGATCATTAAGAAAAAGACTTGGGCATCCCCCAAATGGGAGGGCCCCTACCAGGTGTTGATCGCAACTCCAACGGCAGTTCGGATTAAAGAAAGGTCCTCATGGATCCACCTAACACATTGTAAAATTGTAAAACATTTTAAGTTAGATAAAAACTTGAATTCCCCTGAGGAACAAACAGACAGCAGTAACCATGAAGGACAATAATGAGAATAAGAGAAAATGGTTCTATTGCAATATTTTATTGTTTATAACTATTGTGATTGTAATATTTCTGTTTTGGCCATTTCTGTTTTTAATGAAGCTAGCCATTCAAAAAGAGACAAACACACCAGCTGGCATCCAAACTTTAATACATATCAAGCGATTAAATATGCATATGCATCCTCAATGAATGTCTCAAATTGTTGGGTATGTACTGCAATACCTACTGTACATAGTGGCTTAATGTTAGGGACAGCCCCTCTGGGAATAAATGATACTTGGAATAATTTGTTGTTTGAAACCACAGAAGTACCACTGAGAGACAAGGTGGTGCTACCTCTTCTGGGGCGCCAAAACGGAACAGTGTGTTTTCAAAAGATTGGAAAAGTTAAGGTGGGGCTGAGCCAATGTAATTTGACAATAGTTCATAATTGTACCCTAGAAGGGCAATGTGAGACCAAGTTTGGAGCTATAAAAAAAGACATCAATGTAAATGATACTAGTTTTGTTGAAAAAATGCTGTATGTATATGGCCTGTTATTTAAGGGGCTAAAGCCAAATGGGAGTTATGAATTTGCAACCAATATCATCATCAAAATGAATTATTGTTATTTTATTTGTGGTAGGAAAGCATATAAATGGTTACCATATGGCTGGTCAGGAAGTTGTTTTTTGGGATATCTGATACCAGCTATCAGACACATAAATGCATTACCTCAAGGTAAAATACGAAATGCACGCTCTCTTAATAAACCTATTAATCCCGTAGGTAACATTGATGCATCATGGATTTATCACCATGACTTGGCACACGTCAGCAGCAAAGGACTCTCACATATGGACCTAGGCGATGATGTAATTGCTTGGGCTGGTATTTTGCCAGCGTATGGGACAGTAAAATCCATCTGGGAACTGAGAAAACTGTCAAAACTGTTAGAGACTCTGAGTAATGCGACATTTTCAGCGCCAGAATTGGTGATGGACGAATTAACGGCGATGAGAACAGTAGTGTTGCAGAACCGTATGGCGCTCGATTTCACCCTAGCGGCGAAAGAAGGTACTTGCGCTCTCATACACGAGGAGTGCTGCTCGTTCATTCCTGATAACGAGCATGCGATTCAGAGCCATCTTGAAATAATTCAACAAGTTTCTGAACTGACTAAACCTGGTCCAAACCCTTTGACTGACTTTTTCCAAAACCTGTTTGGAAACTGGGGTTCTGTGTTGATGAACATTTTAATTGCTGTATGTGTTGGTGCAGTCATATTTTTGCTGCTTGGCTGCTGTTGCATACCATGTATCAAAATGATAATATCGAAGGTTATCTCTGCCAATGCTACAAAAGCATATTTTTCTGATTATGAGAAGGTATAAAACGTATCTGGGATTGTGTAAAATAAACCGTATACAAAATGTTGTAAGGGGGGAAATGTGGAAAAATACTGAAGTTCAACATATTTTGTATTCTGTATATAAAGGGTTAAGCAGAAAAATGTTCACTGCGTGCAAACTGAAATGTTCTGGAAAATGTTGATCACTGAGGAATGCAGAAGTTAATCTTAAACTGCTGATAAGAAAGTTAATGGTGCAAGGATAACTGTGGTATTGGCTGGTAAAAACAAGTAATCAAACTATCACTTCTAATGAATGTTCTGTGTGCTACGTGTATGTACGTGCAGGAGGGTCTATATAAGCAGAACTCAAAGTACAAGTAGCCAGACTGCTGGCATACTACTATCATGTAGCAGGTCTCCATGCATGTAAAATAAAGCTGTTTTACTTGCTTACAAGAACTTGGTGTGATTCTTCCAGAATATGTTAGAAGAGTAAAATCTTTCGACAGATTTCCTAACTACTTTGGCAATATGATTGTCAAAGGAGAGATTACTATCTACCTGGTTCCCCAGATCTCTTATTACCTCTTCAGTATTAAGGAGGCTGCCACCTATGTGGTAATCCGTGGGTGTTTTGTTTTTCCCAAATGGGATGACTACGCATTTTTGGCATTTATCTTGAGGCCATGACTTTGACACCAGGTGTCTGTCTCAGTAAGGCCTTTTTGGAGGATGTCCGTCTCAGTCGGAGTGTCAATTATGGCTTCCAGTTTGCAGTCATTGGCGAACTTGGTTAGCCATAGTCCTCCTGTGTTTGCCTGTACGTCTAAGAAATATATGCCGAACAGTAGGGGTCCCAGAACCGAGCCCTGTGGGACACCACTTGTGACTGGTTTAGAGTCAGACCTGGAGCCCGCTATTCTTACTGTGTGAGTTCTGTCTGTAAGCCAGTTGGCAACCCATCTTGTAACGTAGGGGTTCATGCTCAGGCTGGTGAATTTTTCTATAATACCCGAGTGAGGAATGGTGTCGAATGCCTTGGCGAGATCAAGGTAGGTTGTGTGAACCTCCTTTCCCTCATCTATGGCCTTGATAACTGTCTTGAAGAAGTCAACCAGGTTTAGTAGGCATGATCTGCCCTTAACAAAGCTGAACTGGGTTGGGTCAAGTGTTTGGAGATTATCAATGTCTTTGTTAATGAGTTCCATGATGATGCGCTCCATAGCCTTGCAGACCAGGCTAGTCAGGCTTATGGGGCGATAGTTACCAGGGTCAGTTGTGGCCCCTCCTTTGTGGAGAGGAATAACCATTGCTGTGCACCATTCTATGGGCACGTAGCCTATGGAGAGGCTGAGGTTGAACAGCGTGTTTAGGTGGGGCGTTAGTTCATTCTGTAGTTCATGCAAGACGCAGCCTGGGACACCATCTGGCCCCATTGATGCTGTGTTTTTGGCTTTTGAAAGGGCTGTTTTCACCTGTGCTTCTGTGATTTCCAGGACACTACACTTTTCCGGTATTGTTGTGGGCCCTTTTGAAGGTGAGAGGGAGGTGAAGTTTGCACTGAATCTATCTGCCAGCATGTTGGCAATATCAGTAGGTTCAGTATATTTTGTGCTATTTTGCACTATGTCAGAGCATATCTGTGAGTTGCCACTTAGATTCTTGACATAGCTAAAGAAGCCTTTGTGGTTATCTTTTGAATCCTTGGCTATTTTTCTTTCGAAGTTAGCCTTGGATGATTTTTATGAGGGACCTTAGTTTCTTACTGATACTGATCAGGGATGTCTTTCCTTCTCGGGATTTGCTTTTTTTCTGAACTAGTTTCCTCCTTTTGTTGTATAACCTGTTTATGGCAGGGGTCCACCAGACTGGTTTCCTTCTCTTAGGGGAGTGCATCTTGGTTTTTCTAGGGATGGCATGATCCATGCATCCTTGTAGGTGCTCAAAGAATGCAATTGTAAAGGATTCTGCATCTTGGGCAGTGTTATCCTTTAGCATGGGGGCTGTGAAACTTACCACCTCTGCCTTAAGTAAGGTGAAGTTTGCTTTAGAAAAGTTTTTCACTGTGGTTTCCTTGGTTGGGGGTGGTGGTGGGGTGTGGACATCCAGGGTGATTAGTTTATGGTCTGATCTAACCAGTGATGGGTTGACCACCGGTACGGAGCACCAGTCGCCCATGTTGGTGATGACCAGGTCCAATATGTTGTGGCCTCTGGTAGGGGAGTTTACCAGCTGATCCAGGGCATTTGAGTTGATAAATTCCAGGAAGCGCTGAGCCTGGGAGTTTGTACTTAAGTAGTTTTCCCAGTTAATGCTAGGGTAATTGAAATCTCCCAAGATCAGGGTGTTCGGTAGGACTTTCATGTTTTCCAGTGTCTCCAGAAAGGCAGAGTGGTGGTCCTGGGTCAGGGAGGGTGATCTGTAGTAGGCCACAATTTGCATTGCAGATCTGCCCAATGTTAGTTGCACATGGATGATCTCAGAGGTATCATGCTGCACCACAAACCTGGAGGTGTGTGTATCCTTGATGAATATGGATACACCCCCTCCTTTTGTGTTTTGGTCCGTGTTCTGTGGCTGCAATGTGTGGTATGAGTTGTAGCCCAGTAGTGCTGGAGTGCACTCTGGAGCCTTGAACCAGGTTTCAGTTACTGCACAGATGTCGATGTTCTCCATACTTAGGAGTGCGTCGAGCGCATGCATTTTGACATTTAAACTCCTGGCGTTGAGTAGCATAACCCTCATTTTTTTACTTGTGCTGTTTAAGGAGGTGGGTTTGAATTTTGAGCCTTGCCTAAAAAAGGCACTATGGGGGCAGCAAGAGCCTTGGCCAGTATTTGAAAGCCAAGGGGTGAGAGGTGCAAGCCGTCTCTTGCGAAGCAATGCGGCTTGTCGAGCATGTCATCCCAGGCTGACAGACACTGGATCCCCTTTGAATGACACCAGAAGCTTAACCAATTGTTGAAATTGATCATTTTTCTTTATACTCGGGTATCATTCTTGGTGAGGACAGGATGCTATTCAGGGTCAGGGTCATACCCACCTGGGCTACATGATCAGAGAGCTCTTCCATGTCTCTTTTCATGTAGTCCAGGGAGGTACGGCTCAGGTCATTCACACCAACATGAACAATGACAGAGTCATATTTGTACTTGTTCTGGAGTGACCTGAGTGCTTGTGTTATGTGGCGGATTCTGGCTCCCGACAGGCAGCTAACAGTAACCTTCTCCTTGTCCAGCCTAGTGAGTGGGGCATCAGTGTGCCTCACTATTGAGTCACCTATTACTAGTGTGTTAGGTATGTTATTTCGACTTAAGGGCTGTGATTGTGCGGCACATTGATTTTGTGTTTTATGTACTGTCTGGTTTGTGACGGGAGGTGCAGGTTTTGTGGGTGTCTGCTTTGGAGCTCTCTGATGCTTTTGCAGGTTTGTATTTAGAGGCTCAGAGTATGATTTTGTGTATTTATGTGTATTTTTTGCCAGTGCTGGTTTAGTAGGTCTACGTGAGGCTGGAGGTGTGATGCAAGTGTTAACCTTCTCCTCATGACTGTCTGTTCCAGTCTTGGGTGGAGATACCTTAGCCTCCAGTTTGGCTGTATAATTGCATCTCTCATATATGTTAGTGTTTTGTGGTAGGAGGAGACGGCTGTCTGTGTACATGAGGCAGTTGTAACATTGCCTCAGGATACCCAGATTCAATAGCTGGACTGGAGAGTACACCTAAAGTTGCCCTTTGGTCATGCCTGAATAGTAGGGTGAGCTGCTTAGTCGCTTGGTTGGTGAGGGGTGGATAAAGTGTTGGGGTATATTAGTGCTTGCTATTAGGTCTGAGCAAGTGCTGGACTGTAGGATGCTTTTTGAGTGCTTAGATTGAGAGTTAGACAAGTTTCAAGTGAAAAACTGAAGAGGAGACTTAGTGGAGCCGGGAATAATTTAACCCTAGCTAACCGGTGCTGCCTGGCACACAAAACAGTGCAACGCATTTTTTAAACTACTAACTTCTGGGCTGGAAACACTCCTCCAGGGACAGATAGCTGCTCAAAGCTCCCCTTTCTCATAGATGAACAGAAAAACTTCTCTCTATCCAAGTAAGGTATGGGTAACTCAGAAACTTGTAACACAGCCCTGAATTCAGCACTAGCCTGAAAACTGGACTATACTAGCTTAGAAAGGCGGGAAATTTATTTATTTATTTTTTGAAAAGATAAGGCAAAAACAGTAACAAGTACACTTAAAACAGCTTTAAATGACTACAAGCGATCAGAAAAGGCTATCACACTTTAGTGTGTAGCCTACAACAGTTAAACAATTTATTTAAACAAAAAAGAATGTTGAATTCACGTCAGATAGGCCCCAGTGGTGACCACTGTGGTGCAATACAGTTAACCCCAGCACAAGTGAACATGCACAACAAGCAATATAGCTATTACATAAAGCAATATAGCTATTACTGATAGTTGTGTGCAAGGTAAATTGCATGCTCTTCACATGCCTGGGGTATTGCCAGGCAACAACAGAACAATATTCTACTCACCAGCTTTAGGCTGCTGCCCCATATGCAGACCAGAGGGTCATAGGTAGTTGTGAGAGGGAGTTATTGTCAGCAGACTCACATGAGGCCTTGCTACAGGATGGATGCAGCATGTCTGCACATCTACAGTACTAACTGCAATAATACACAATGTCCTCTTCTTTCCATAGATGTGCACCTCTGTGCATTAGAAAACACCATCCACAACTGCAATCAGACCTGACACATGCATGTAGATACAATACAGATACATGTATCAAAGTAAAAAACAAAAAGAAGTTCCAACAACCAAGGCGGTCTGAATAAAAACAGTTTTAATCCACACAGTAAGTGCTTTCACACACACGGTTCTTCGTCAGACTGAATAAAAAAGCATCATACAATTCAAGTTAATATATTGTTACACAGCCAATAGAAACAATGCAGTAATTATCTAGGTAAATCTCTAGATTTCAAGACCGGTTTTAAAGAGACCCTGTCATTTAATCCTGGCTTCCTATCTGCACACAGCTTACAAATCCAGTATAGTTCCTTTTCTTCAGTAAAATTTAAAAAATCACCACCTCTTAGTCCTTTATACACAATTTCTACCACCTTAAACTTAAGGTAGTGTGAAGAGCCTGATTCAAAAACATGCTTAGCTAGGGCATTAGTTAAATCTGCCCTTTTAATAGCATATTTGTTATCACGAATACGTTCATAAAGCATTCTATTTGATTTTCCTAAGTAGAAACTTTCACATACAGTGCATGCAGATAGATATATAATATTTCTAGTTTTACAGTGTGCATACAAATTAAACATAAACTGCTGTCGAGATATTGGATGTATAAAAACATTAGCTGTATCAATAGAGGGACAATGTCTACAGTCCTCACAAGGTAGAGTACCAAAAATATGATCTTTAACAGGTAACTCTGCATGCATCAACCTAGAATCCCTATAGCACAGCCGACGTTTAAGAGATTTCTTGTTTTTATAAGTAAAATTGGGTTTATCACCCACTATATTTCTAATTCTGTCATCTGTAGTTAAAATGCCCCAATTTGCATCTACTACATGTCTAACCCTCCTGAAATCACCAGCATAGGGACACGCTCCTCGTCCAGTATGTGTGTGTTACCCACCTCCACAATGCTTCCCTCAGCATCATAGCTTGTAGGTTGGGCGTGTGGCCCAAGTTTGGCAAGGAGCTCCTCGGTGGGTGTCAGTGGGGACTGGATGGCTGGGTCCCCAAGTGTGGCTAGCCATTCCCTCGCTACAGCAGCAGCCCATTGACGGGCATGGCAGTTGAGGTCAGTGGCCCGATGCTGCACATGCTCATAAGTTCTGCTGTGCAGGCCTGCATTATTTACCCTGTGGACCACACTGTTCCACAGGGCAGTCCTCTCCCACACATCTTCTGCTCTCCGTCCAAATAACAGGGCATAATGTCCAATCACATATTGGGTTATGATGTCAGTTTCCCAACAGAGAATGCTGGTAGGTGAGCACTCTGCATGTTACCTGGAAGACATAAACAGGAAAAAGGTCACAGGACCTCATACGGTTGTCAAAATGCACATCAACAGTGGATATTACTTGCAAATAATCCATACTACACCAAAACCCTCCAAGCTATCATGGCTATAGCAGCTTGAATTACACACCTGTCCCTGAGCTATCTTGTTCCCCCAGTCTTGTACACTTGATTGCATAATACTGTATCCTCCATTCATTTCTGTGTAGGGGTTGATAGTGGGCATCTTCCATGCGGATGGTGTGTGGATGGTGGCAGGTCTGTGTTTGCGGTGTGTGATGGAGCTGTGAGCACATGCCTGAATTCATGTAGGAGGCAGACAGTGATGTTATTATGCCCCATGGAGATATGCTGTTGTTGCAATCAGTAGGCAATATGTACATGCTCGCCACTGCTGAGGGGAGGAGTGTGGTTGATGTGCATATCCCCCTGTTTAAATGGGATGGACAGGGTGGTGATGTTCCCACCTAACCTGTGTGATACAGGTTGCCTATATCCATGGCATGTGTGTATGAGGTGTTCTTTACCCCCAGTACAGGTGAATTGTGTTGTTTCCTCTGAGACTTACAACATATGTGAAGACACAGTTGCAATTGTCCTTGGTGGTGTGGATATGTCTGATTCATAGTCATAGTCAGTCTTAGAGGAAGTCACCTGTGAACTTACATGCTTGCTCAGATATAGGTGGACTTGCTTTCAAATTGTTGCCTGCACCTATGTGTCCCTGGGGTACAGCCAATGTAGCAGTCTATTATGTGGTTTGTGTATTGTTGTTGTCCAACAAAGGGGATTGCTCTACCTTGGTGGAGGCTGGATATACAGGTCACGTACTGCTGTATCCATATAGCTACAGTGGATATAAAGGGTACACACCCCTGATACACTGTCTGATATTTGTGCAATTGGAACATGACACCACAATAACTCATTTCATAACAATTGCCTCATATACACAGACAACCATCTCCTCCTACCACCCAACACTGCAATCTGTGAGAGATGCACTTATATAGCCAAACTGGAAGCAAAGCTCTCGTCACCCATGACTGGAATAGATAGTCAAGAGGAGAAGGTAAACACTTGCACCACACCACACTCATCGCATAGTCCCTCAAAACCTACACCACCAAAACACACACATAGAAACACAAAACACAAACCTACATTTGCTGAAGCTCTCAATAAAAATCTGCTCAAACAACAGAGACCTCCAAAGCAGAAACACAAGCAACCTCCATGCCCCCAACACAACCCAAATGACACATAACCCACAAACTCAGTGTGCCACTCAACCACAGCCCATAAGGCATAACAACGTACCCAACACCCTAGTCATACGTGACTCTATAGTCAGGCACACTGATGTTCCACTCACTAGGCTAAACAAGGAGAAAGTTACTTTCAGCTGCCTGTCGGGTGCCAGGATCCACCACATAATGCACGCACTCAGGTCACTCCACAACAAGTACAAATATTACTCTGTCATTGTCCATGTTGGTGTGAATGGCCTGAGATGTACCTCCCTGGACTACATGAAAAGAGACATGGAGGAGCTCTCCGATCTTGTAGCCGAGGCAGGTATGGTCCTAGTCCAGAGTTGCATCCTGTCATCACCCAGAATGATACTACAGTACAAGGGCAAAATGACTGACTTCAACAATTGGCTAAGCTTCTGGTGTCATTCTAAGGGGATCCAGTATCTGTCTGCCTGGGATGACATGATTGACAGACGGTGAAGCTTTGCCAGAGATGACCTGCACCTGTCACCCTTTGGATTCCGGATACTGGCTAAGGCTCTTGCCATCCCTATAGTGCCTTTTTTAGGCAAAGTTCAAATGACAAATTCACCACCGTATCAGGTACAGGCAAGCAAAACCTGAGGGTAATGCTACTCAATGCTAGAAGTCTAAACCTCAAAATGCATTCACTTGAGGCACTCCTTAAAATGGAGAACATCAACATCTGTGCAGTGACAGAGACTTGGTTCAAGGCTCCAGAGAGCACCCCTGCATTACCAGGTTATAATTCATACCACACCTTTCGGCCACCTTCCTGGACCAAAACACTAAAGGTGGAGGTGTGTTCATATTCATTAAGGATATCCACACCTCCAGGCTAGTTGCTCAGCATAATGCATCCGAGATTATCCAAGTGCAACTAACTCTGGGCAAGACCGCAATACAAATTGTAACTTGCTACAGATCCCCCACCATGCCCCAGGATTCCAACTCCTCATTTCTTGATACACTGGAAAATATTAGGGTACAACCCAACACCCTAATAATGGGCAATTTCAACTACCGCACCATTTACTGGGAAAACTATTCATGTACCAACTCTTTTGCTCAACATTTTCTGGAATTCATAAATACCAACACCTTGGATCAACTTATCCACATCCCCACCAGGGACAGCAATATCCTAGACCTGGTCATTACCAACATGGGTGACCAATGTTCCACACCAGAGGTCAGTTCCTCATTGGTCAAATCCGATCACAAGCTAATCAGCCTAGACATCCACATCCTGCCCCCAACCCCCATTAGAGAAACCACCGTAAAACAATTTCTCCAAAGCCAAATTCACGCTTCTTAAGACAGAAGTGGCAAGCTTCAAGACACCCATGCAGATGGACAATAGAGGTACGACTGCTGAATCCTACACAAATGCACTTTATAAGCACTTACATGAGTGCATGGATCGTGCTATCCCTAGCAGAACCAAGATGCTATCCTCCAAAAGAAGGAAGCCAATCTGGTGGTCCCCTGCCATAAATACACTCTACAACAGAAGAAAGAAATTGTTGCAAAAAAGAATAAATCCCATGATTGGAGGAACTCCCTGGTCAGCCTCAGTAAGAAGCTGAGATCCCTCATAAAATCCTCCAAAGCTAGTTACGAAAAAAAAATCGCCACAGATTCTAAAGACAACCCCAAAGCATTTTATAGCTATGTCAATAATCTCAATGACAACATTCAGATCTGCTCTGAGTTACAGCACAAAGGCACTAAATATACAGAACCAACTGATATTGCCAACATCCTGGCAGATAGGTTCAGTGCTAACTTTACCCCCTCTCACCCCCTAAAGGACCCATCTCTATACCGGAAGAATGCAAAGTTCCTGTAATCATGGCTGCACAGATAAAAACCACACTCTCCAAAGCCAAGAACACAGCACCCATGGGACCTGACAACATCCCAGGCTGTGTTCTACATGAACTACAAAATGAACTGGCAC
Source organism: Protopterus annectens (assembly GCF_019279795.1). Lineage (NCBI taxonomy): Eukaryota > Metazoa > Chordata > Ceratodontiformes > Protopteridae > Protopterus > Protopterus annectens. The sequence continues at coordinate 727,628,596 of NC_056727.1, read as the reverse complement.
CCCGCCTAAGCACCATGTTCAATCATAGCCTCACCTCAGGCTTTGTGCCCACTGAATGGCGCACAGCGACTGTTATCCCACTCCACAAAGGGGGAGCCACCATGGACCCCAGGAACTACCGTCCCATTAGCCTAACGAGCCTAGTCTGCAAGGCCATGGAACATATCATCATAGAACTTATAAACAAAGACATTGGTAATCTCCAAACTCTGGACCCCTTCGGGTTTGTGAAAGGCAGATCATGTCTCCTAAACCTGATAGACTTCTTTGAAGCAGTCACCAAAGCCGTAGATGAGGGTAAGGCGATTCACACAACCTATCTAGATCTTGCCAAGGCTTTTGACACCATCCCCCACTCTGGAATTATAGATAAACTCACTAAACTAGGGATAAATCCCTATGTCACAAGATGGGTTACCAACTGGCTCACTGAGAGAACCCACACTGTGAAAGTAGCAGACTCCAAATCTGACTTCAGACCAATGACAAGTGGATTACCACAGGGTTCAGTCCTGGGTCCTCTCCTGTTTGGTATCTACTTTTCTAAAGTACAGGCTAACACAGAAGGTCTTTGGCTAATGAAGTTCACAGATGACTGCAAACTAGGAGCCATAATCAAAACTCCTACTGATGTGGACATCCTACAAAAGGGCCTCACTGAGACAGATGCCTGGTGTCAAAGCCATGGTCTCAAGCTCAATGCCAAAAAGTGCATTGTCATCCCCTTTGGTAAAAACTCTGTACCCATGAGCTACCACATAGGTGGTAGCCTACTTAACATCGAAAGTGTGATAAGAGTCCTTGGGACACATGTGGACAGTAGTCTCTCCTTTGATAATCACATCGCCCCAGTAGTCAGGAAATCCTTCTACGTGGCACACCTCATCACAAAAGGTTTCTCATCCAGGAAAAAAGAGGTCATTGTTCTTCTCTACTCATCACTCATTAGACCCATTATAGAGTACAACACCCCTTTTGGTATGTACCTCACAAGACATCTACAACAACTGGAAAGGCCGCAGAAATACCTCACAAAGAGGCCTCAAACAGATGACCTACACAGATCGTCTCAAAAAACTCCAGCTTTACTCCGTCGCATATTGCCTACTCAGAGGCAATCTCTGCCTAACATACAAAGCTATGTCAAACCCAGAGCTGTTGGACATGCTCCACTTAAAGAAATCCCAATCCCTCTGGGCTGCACACTCTAGGGACCTAAACCTTGTTACCACAATAAACAGAACATGCTGCAGAGATAGATTCCTGTCCCAGAGACTTCCCATACTGTGGAACAAACTACCTATCTATATTAAACAAAACTCTTCATTAGCACTTTTTAAGAAAAATCTTGATTATTGGATAGGAAATAGGAAATTCACCCCAGGGATCACCTCTGTGGCTCTGCTTGGCAGAAGCACAGGAAAATAATTTTCTTGGGTGGCAAACGCCAGGGTGCCTTTTTGGCTAGGTTTGTATAGGCCCTAGGGCCGATAGCCTAGTACCTACCTATGAACCTATAAACCTATGTAGTGTAACCTATAGCCTGTGCAAGTCAATTGAAAGCATGACAATCTGGTTTGTGAAAACATATGGAAATAATACTCAGTACAATAAGCCAGTTGAATGAGTGTGCACATCCTTAAACTGATATATTGTGTATGCACCTCTTGAGATGGTTCCAGCATTCATCCGTCTTGGTCTGGACTCTAACATCATGGCACATCTTCACTTGGAAATAGTTACTCTCCTTCCTAGAAACACCTTTGATTGTATTTCAATGGAATTGTACAGGTCAGGGGTCAGATAAAGATGAGTAACATTATGAAATTATCTTCTGTGGTCTGATTGTCATACAGCACACATACCTGGTATTCCAGCAGGGGTATGCACACTTGTGATATCCACTGTATATAGGTGTTGATATACCTGGCAGTAGTAGGCCTGGACAGTGGGTCATAACACAGGTGGACACTTTTCTGATTCCTACCTGATAATCATGCCTACTCTAGTAACTCTAGTACCCATATCAGTGTCAGGGCAATGAAATAACCAGTAGCTGTACTCATTTATGTCTGTTGTATGGACTGACACTGATATTACACACGTGCAACATGCACAACCTCTGTACCTGACTGCTTGAAACCTATGTGATTAGTTTTGTGCCTTCCAGCTGAACATAAGCATACATACATGTGCTCAGGGGATACCTGGTATGCATTTCTGTTGTATGTTAGTATGGCACACTGTATTTACAGTCTTGCTACTCAATAATACTTCTCAACCTGTTACAACAGTACGTCTGGACAATGGCACACATAAATGAGTGTCAAAAGAGACATCAGTATTGATACTGTATTAATATATGTGCACCACACATTAGTAAGTTGATTGCACAGTAGGCTTTGACATCACTGTGATAACCTGGAAGATGTCCAACAGTCATAAGTAGGCTATTATGTTACATTATCATTGTTCACAGACCTGCCAATAGCTTGGCTGACATAACACAGGTATATGTGTATGTGACTACAGATATCAGTCACAAATGTGCTTATTGTCCAGCAGAACACTGTACAGTTGAATGTTATTAATTCAATATATCACATGCAGTTCAACACAAATGTCTGCAAAAGTACTTCACTATGCACATGCCCTCTATAGGTCTCTTAGCTTTACAAGGCAAACATGTCATACTCATAATCACAGGTAACATATGGATATGGAAAACATCCCATTAACAGGCCTAGCAGTAGCACAGTCACAACTGTTTGGCAGACACACCTGCGGTTGTCATATATGAGCTGTCCTTTCCCAGGGTGAGTCAGGCTCCTGAGCTGTGATCCTACCTCACAACCTCTCAGAGCATTACATCTGGACAAAGTCTAAAATGATGGGGGGATAAATAGGGACAGACTTTAAATATTCCTGTTACAAACATAGGAAGTTCGTAGAATGACACATTTTGCATTATGGTGAATATTCTTAAGGATGTGGAGTCTTAAACTCAAGTGTTTTTCATTATTTGATGACTTTAATCCTCAGCTATTTGCCAGAAAAGTATAGATCTCAGGAGGAACAGACAAAAATATATGATGATAAAATGTGGACATTCTGTGAAGATCTGTACAGTTGAGGGGTATGTCTATCATAGGTTCCACTGCAGAGAGGGCCAGATGCTAGGCCATAGCAGCTGTTTAGCAGGACATTAGTACAGCAAGTCTTGTTGGAACATATATTCCTCCAAATCATATTTTTCATTATTACAGACCAAATACTATATTCAATTACTTGTTTACATGTTCCACTTACCCTTTTTCTTTCTTCTGTTTTCCAGTTTATCTTTCATTTGTTATTTCTCTCTCTCTTCTCTCTCTCTCTCTTTCTGTGCACTACAGGGATAGAGCTGGTTTTAATAGGTGGCAGCATGGCTTTTATAGGTGATGCTCATGACCATGTGATGGCCTGTGCACCTATTGGGGTTCCCCACTTGCTAATTGCATGCAGAACAGCTGTGTACTTCTTCCAATAGCCAATGTCATGGCAACACACTCCTATAAATGAGTACTCCATGAGGTCATTGGCCCTTTCACTTACTTGTGAGGAAGACATCCTGGAATTGTGTGAGCTACTACCTCTTACAACAAGACTTGTGAAGACAAGCCAATTAAATGGTGGAGAAGGTTCAAAACTTAGGGGCAGAATGTGAGTATTGCTGTCATATGTTTGGAATACTGCTAGTTTAACAGGGTTTGTCTGCACATGCTACTTCTGGATGGGTTTCAGTCTGACAAAGTTCTATCTCGGCATAGCTCTCAGCTGTAGGGCCATCCACATAATGGCCAAAGGTTACCCTGTTATGTATGGGCTATTCCCCAGACAGATGTTGTCCTTGGCAAATCAGTAGCATAATCTGGTGATTGCATTATGTAAATGGTAACATCCATTTGTTTTTCTGACTTTATATCCCTCAAAAAAGATATGTTACAACAAACCCTGTAACACCAGCAACTTTCTCAGTGTATAGCAGCAATATTTCAAGTATGGCCATGTATTTGGGCCTCTGTCCACCAATTATGCCAAGCTTTGTCCAGATGTCACACAGTAGGAGGTTGATAGGTATATTGGTCTATTATTATTTAGTGCTGTCACTCCTGCTGAGGGGAAAGGCTGGGAAACATGTTGAAGTCTGTACATTCAAGAGGTTGGTGTATAGTGAATACTCTTAGATGCCCTTGTAACATATTTTATGTGGGAAACAGTAACACATGTTTTAAAACTAGGCTGTTAGAACATGTAAGACATATTACTGATAAGAAATATGACAGTTCTATAGCCGTACATTTGAATAGATCTCACCATGGGGACGGTAGTAGGTCCCAAGGTACTGTTTCTGAAAATGCCTATTCCTCAATTTGATGAAACATTCATAAAAGGACAATTGTTATGTACAGACTTGATGTATTAATATTAACTGTGATACTTTATCCCATAGGGGGTTAAATGAGGAGTGTTATTGGAGGCTGTGTATTCAATTGTGTAATTAGGTGTTAATTGCCTCTTGTGATTAAGGCATGTCTTTCTGGTAATGATTTACTCCTTGAAGGCTTTGGCCAAGACATCAGAGTATAATAAACATGTGTGAATTACTAGCTGGTTGTATTTTTCTTTGCTATGTTCAGACATTTTATTTGTTTTGTGAAGAGGTTGTTGTACGTCTGGCCATTGTGTATGGCATATCATGATTTTATAGCAGTGTACTGTTCACTTATTTATTTGGACTTTGTGGGGGAGATGTGAGTGTCATGGCTGCTTTTGTATCCAACTGTGCATGCTGCCCCACTTGTGGATGGTCTATCAGCAACATATGTTTGTATGGGCATTTTGGGACATGTATGCATATATATATATATATATATATATATATATATATATATATATATATATATATATATATATATAAGTATATGTGTATATATATATATATATATATATATATATATATACCTCAATATTTATTGGTGATATATCTATATATTGTTGTACACATATATGGATCTCCCTACATATCTCTCTTTCTCTCTCTTTGCATGTTTCCATTCAGATATATACATATTTATAGATACCAATCCTTCCTAATTGCATATTGTCTCTTCCCTATTGTAAACTGGCTGCAAAAAAAGGGTATGTTTGAGAAAACATTCTAAAACTATACAGCTGAGGTGGCTTACTGGTAAATTGCATTGGGTATGGTGTGCAGGGTCCTGGGTTCAAGACCTACAAGGGCTGTTTATTTTGTTGCTAGGCAGAACAAGGACTGTTGGATATAGAGTGGTTAAGGCAGTTCTGAGCAGCTTTAAGCATGTTTGCATGGGTTTGTGTGACGGTATGGGTGCTAAAGTACAATTAAATGAATAGGCACTTACACCGTGTTGGCTTCGCTTACCAGTGTGCAAATCTGCTTAGCATTTACATTTAAGCAATGGTGAAACATGCTAAGCATAGCTCAGCCCTGGTAACCAATGATCACAGTCTTAATAAATAGCAGGGTAATGACATCTTTAATAAGTGTATTTATTTCCCTATACATAACATGCTTCTATGTGCTGTCATTACAGTAGCAAGGGGTGTGAGTATACTGTATGGGACACCTGAGTATACATGGGTAGTACCACAATCTTTTCTCTTTGTATTTGTTTCATACATGGGTAATATCCCAGGTTATATGCAGTCACACTTGCATGTTACAGCAGATACAGTGCACTGGTTGACAAAAATAGTTTAACACATATTGCATCATTACGTTAGTACTTTTAACAGTGCTTTTCCAAGTAAGAGTAGATTGCAGATTGTAGTACTGGAACCATGCACCCCTGCATGCAGAGCTGGACTCTGAGTACTGACTATCTTGTTCTTGGTGTTTGAGCTGTATGCTTATATGCTTCTCCTATTGGATATTGCTCTGATATGTTGATATTAACTGTAGACTACTATGTTTTTTGGACATCATTGAGGACTGCTGTCATGTAGTAATGGCATACCTTTCAGTTTCAGATGTGTATCTTTCAAAACATTCATCCTAATGCATTACAAGTTGGCTATCTACTTTCTGTCTGTCCTCTGTACAGATGTGCAGATGTCAGGTATTTCTACGGCCATACTACTATGTAGGTGCCCACATTGTATTGTGCTGTGGGCCTGGATACTGCTGCTAGTTCCGACATATGGTACATTCCTTAATGTGGGACTTGCCCCTTTTCCTTGCCTGTGTGAGGGACATTACAGAGGTGGTGGCCTACAGATTCACATACAGTATGTGGCAATATGTCACAAGACAGGGCATGTGGAGACAGTCAACTAACATGGGGGACATATCCCCAGATTTGTGAACAGATTCTATGTCATTAGTGCTGTTATGCACATGGTGGATTGATAGAGTGACAAGGTTTGTGTGGACATGCATTTAGTGTGTGACATCATGACTCACAGTGATATGTCTCTGACATACCTCTCCACTGGCACTCTGTCGACAGACTGGCCACATGTCTGCTTGTTATGTTTTGTCTGTTCCCCAGACAGTAGTTGTCCTTGCTAAATCAATTGTGGACTCTGGGGAATGCAGTCAGTACATACTCACATCTATTGGTATTACCAACATCATATTCCTCATAAAGGATGTTACAACAAACCCAGTGACATCTGCAACTGTCTCAATGTATGACAGCAGTATGTCCAGTCTACCCCTGTGTTTGTGCCTCTGTTCCCAACTAGTGATATAGGGATTGATGCCTAGCTTAGTGAGTGGGGAATGTTATCAAAGGCTTTGGCCAGATCAAGGTAGGCTGTATGTGTCACGTTGCCTTCATCCACAACTCAGGTGACTGACGCCAAGAAGATGACCAGGTTGAATGAGCAGGTATGACCTACCCTTCACAAAAGTAAACTGTGTGGGATCCTAAGTCTGCAGATTCCCATATCCCTGTTTATTAGGTGCATGATGATGCATTACATAGCTTTGCATAACAGACTTGTCATGCAGTTGAGGTGGTATTTCCCAGGATCTGTAGTCACACCTCGTTTGTGGAGAGGGGTGACTGTAGCAGT